>NW_009217259.1:100872-111916 GCF_000690835.1 Fulmarus glacialis
CCTGCCTGCCGTAGCCTGCAGCTCTTCGTACTGTCACAGAGAGAGGAACGATCACCCAAGGTAAAATCCATCGTTTTTGGAGTAACCCAGGTGCCTGAAAGCATGGGTCCCTCCTCGAGCCCAGACTAGCAGCTGGAGTGCTGCTGTGCAAGATGCAGTATTTGAGAAGGTTTTCTTGGAAGAGTCAGTCTTTATCTGTTCAAGACAAGACATGAAGATAACAACACGGAAACCCCCAGTTTCTTCACCTTGGTTTGGTACCAGGACTCTGCTTCAGCCCGGCTTCTGTTGGCGATGTCCTCGTACTGCGCTTTGACCTCCGAGATGATGCTGTCCAGGTCCAGGTTTCGGTTGTTGTCCATGGTGAGAACGACAGAGGTGTCAGAGATCTGTGTCTGCATCTGAGACAGCTCCTGCAAAGTGCACAGGGGATTAGGTGAGCTAATTCACTTGAGAGATGCCTTTTCATCCTTTCAGATGAGCATGCAGACCTGGGAGAGGCTACAGATTGTTATCTAAACAGCTAAGACGGTTGGTATAACTCTAAAGAGGTAAAGGATTTAGCATCTCCTGGGGGAAGAAATTATAGGCTTTCAGAGGAAAGGAGGGAGGGAAGCTCTTAACTGAGGGTTGAAATGTCTTGGGAGGTGGTTGTACTCACTGCTTCGTAGAGGGCTCTCAGGAAATTAATTTCTTCAGTCAGCGCATCTACCTTGGCTTGTAGTTCCACCTTGTTCATATAGGCAGCATCTACATCCTGGAGGACGAGAGGTTTAGGTAGTGTGTTTTAAACTCTTATTAGCAAGTCAGGAACACGCGTATCTCTGCAATAACAGTCCAGGGAAGAAACCATAAAAAAAGCTGTTGGAATATGAATGAATAGGTGATTAGAGCTCTACAAATAGTCATCAGATGGTATTCTGTAATTTCCTCTCACCTTCTTGAGTGTCACAAATTCATTCTCTGCAACTGTACGCCTGTTGATTTCATCTTCATACCTAATGGAGGGAGGCAGAAGGAGCATTTGTTTAGGCAAGTAACAGACGGAGGTGATTTTAGTTTGCTGGAATGAACTTCCTTTAAGAGCATTTTGCATACAATGTTCTTTTCTCCTACAGAGCATCTGAATAAGAGACCATGAGCATGTTCCTAGGCTAAACCAGTTAAAACAAGTACATCAAAAAAATTTTGAAGAATCTATTCTTTCTTTCCTATTTCTGGCCATCAGTCATACTCCTTCTGCCTGTCTTAAGCAAATTAAGCATGCTGTCCTGAAACTCTCAGATCTACTGTGTAATTTTTTTTTTTCTCAGTAGGTAATTTAGTTAATAAGTCTTTGATCATATTCTAAATTATTCCCTAAATGTTTGTGCATTTGGATCTATTACTCCGTTACCATTTATCCTGAGAAAATGTCACAACCTTCACTGTCAGGAATTCCTGTGTCCCGGACTCTCCTGGATCCCCCAGTTGGCTTAAGGACGTTGAATGGAGAAAGGCTGCACCTGCCTAGGTGAGTAGACCACTAGCTCAATAGACTTACTTCTTCTTGAAATCCTCAACCAGGTACTGTGTGTTGACAAGCTCTCCCTCCAGCCTTCCCTTGTCGCTCAGCAAACTGTTCAGCTGCATCCTGAGGTTGTTGATGTAAGTCTCAAAAAGCGGCTCCAAGTTGTTCCTAACTGTTTTCATCCCCTGCTCCTGAAGCAGGCTCCACTTGGTTTCCAGCACTTTATTTTGTTGCTCAAGGAATCGGACCTGCAAGCAGAAATATCCTGAAGATGTTTTGAAAGAGCAGGAATTACGGAGAGCTTTCTTTGCAAATGTGGGATCTCACTACTAGCTGAGGTGGTGAAGTACTCTTTCCGGTTGGTTTTCATAGCCAAATTCTCATCTGGTAGAATAAGAAATTTGCTGTTTGACTGCAAGGACCCTGCTTAATATTGCAAACAAACCCTGGAATGACTACTGATTTTCTTGCACCATGCTTCCCCTTCATTGCTTTGCTAAATCAAGACAAAGTGCATGCATTTTGTGTGAAAAGTGCGTGCAAAATCAGATAAGGAGCAGAACAGAGTTTGCACTCTTATTAAGAAAACAATAGTAAAGTGCCATTTCTTCAATATAGCTCCCCAACCCCACAAAAGATCCAAAATACTGTAGCATTTTGCTTGAAACCAAAGAGGAGCTGCTCAACCAGAGCAGAAATCAAGCAGATACTTTTGTGCATCTAATACAGTTAACAAAGAAATGAAGCGGACAGACAGTGTCGGATCAGATTTTGCTATTTTGAACTAACAGTCCAAACATGCTGGTACTGTTGCAATGATAGCTTTAAATGCCTTTGAGGAAATTCAAGCAATGAGAATCTTACTTCTCCCTAGTGCCAATTCATGTGATTCCTTTCTTGGTCATTTTAGATGGGTTGCTTGCATCTCACTTTAACCATCTAAAAAACTGTTATCAAGACTCCTATAATGCTCAATGGAGAGAGCCCAACATCTCCAGAAGGATGGGATTGTCTTCTAGAGCTTTCTTTGTCCACTGCCTATTGAGATGTCTAGCAGCAAATGAGGAGGACCTTGAATACTGGATGATTAATTCATAGCAACCACTACGTAGCAGGTACCGTTCCCTGGAATTTCCGGGGACTGGGCATCTTCCAGTCTCATTCCTCACTTCTATTCCTTCTTGATCAGCTTATGTGCTCAGAAAGCAGCTAAGAAAAGAGTCCCCATCAAAAAAATCAGGACAAGATACTTAGGGAAGCTCATGTCTCACCTTGTCAATGAAGGAGGCAAATTTGTTGTTGAGGGTTTTGATTTGTTCCTTCTCCTCCTTTCGGATCCTTTGGATGCTGGGGTCAATCTCCAAGTTGAGAGGTTTCAGAAGGCTCTGGTTGACGGAGACTTCGTGGATGCCCCCAGCTGGGAATCCAGGGCCACCCATGCCACCACCAAATGCACCATATCCATAGCCAAGGTTAGCTGGCATGCCAAAGCCACCACCGTACACGCTACCAGCGCCACCACCAAAACCTGCAGATCCATAGAAGCTACCACCCCTTCCAGCCACAGAGATCCTCTTGCATCCACCAACATTGTAGAGGCTTTTGCTTCCAAAGCCACCACCAACCCTAGCAAACCCGCTGCCAGCATTGCAGTTTCCGACCCGGGTGACAGAGCGTGAACTGAAGCTGGTGCGGCACGTGTTTGGGACGATGGCCGAAGCAGCGCTGAAGCCACTTCTTCCCCTCTGAATCCTCACAGTGGACTGGCGAGACATTTCTGGCTTTTGGATTGGGATGGATGCTACAGCAAGAATAAAAGAGCAAAGGTGCTGGCCTGGAGCAAGGAGTAGGAGGGAAAGGAGAAAGATGAACCTGTGCTCTCCACGGGCTCGGGAGAGCCCTTTTATGCATGTATGAGACTGGGATGGGTTTGATGAGGTGGATCATCTTTCTGATTAATTAGGCTTGGCATGTCCAACAGCATTCTGGAGAGTGAACTCACTCCGCACACACGCCCTTCTGAAATAATATAGCCAGGTTCTGAGCAACAGTGGTATTGTTTGGGAATAACTGTCGCCTTCTGCCGTCTTTGTAGACAGCCAGACTCTTTGCCATATCAAAGCGTTTGAAAGTTGCAATGAGTCACGCTGGGCACAGGGAGGAAAACACCGTTCAAAATGCCTGTCACTCAACACCTCTCTCATTTGAAAACTTCATCCCTCGGGATTGCTTTCGCCCCTTTTCTGTTCACGAGAAGGGCTTTGAAAAGTTATGGTCCCTTGTGTTTTAGGAAAGGGATCTATATCGGGCAGAGTAATGTTTTTCAGCAAGCCATGCAGTAAATTGTTCTGTCCTGGGTTTTTGTGATGTGTACTGCAGGGTCCCCTCTATGCCACCACAAAATATATGCAGAAATAGTTTTGCTTCCATCCCTATAAAGGCTCAGCTCCCTGAGCTGATCTCTTCTGAAAATCCTGCTTCTGCAGACTTACTCTTCTGTCACTAAAAAAAATACATGAATGAAAATGAAATGTTTTGACAAGGTCTTTTATTCATGTGTGGATTTTGACAGCTGCCCTTGAGCTCTATCACAAATAGTTGTGCTAGTACCTCGGCTTCTAAGAATTGGACTTTGGTATTTTAGCAGGATGGAAACAAACAAACAAACCAAAAGAAAAAAAAGGAGGAAAGATTGTGGGAATGGGAACTCCTTTGAATCCACTGGCTCTATGGAAATGGAGTGCTCGGGGGCTGTTCCCTACTCACAGTTTATAAACACGACGTAGTTTCCCAAAGATTTAATCAGCTCTTTCAGCACTGCACATCTGAAAGTGTGATCCTGCCTGCTTGAATCCACTAGGAAAGTGCTCTGCAGGATTCCCTTTGCCCAGACCCACAGCAATCTGGACACAGTAAGACATCCTGGATCTTTCCTTTCTCAGCCACAGGTACCAACACAGCCCTTTGCTTTGCGTTTAGCGTGGCAGGCAGTTTGAGTAGCAAGTCAAATAGAAAAATGTGGAAAAATAATTCATTTTGAGGGACAGCAAGTGTTTCTGGCCCTCGTTGTGTTTCGGGTTGTTCAGGAAAAGATGATTCATACATAATTTATTTATACAAGAGAGTGAACTTGCAAACGCATCCCCCCCGAACAGCTTCCTCCCGTGTTGTCTGCGAGTCTAAGCAGCTGCTGGCTGCGGTACAGGAATAACGTAATGTTGAGGAATCACCACGGTGGAGGGGTGTTGTGCTTCGATCTGCCCCTGTCTTGCAAGGGTAAAGGAAACTCCCAGAAATACTTTGGGTCCCCGTTGTTTCCCCAGCTGCTTTCTTTCAGATGGATTGTGTTTGCAATTGAGTTTTTAAATGAAGGGGGGAATAAATAGCAATTGTTTGTTTATTTTGGTGTCTGTTACAAGACTGAGCTTTTTTTGTAAGGAAGGGGTAATCCTGCAATTTTTGCCCAGTGGGGCGGTCTCATTGGGTCTGACTGCCCACACGTTTGTACCCATGGGAACTGGAAGTAAATGGATTGAACCAACAGGTCTGCATCCGAAAGGCAGTGGATTATTGATCAGCCTTAGGGTTTTGCCCACCAATTGACAGATGTCATGACCTGAATGCATGAGATTGATTCCCCCCCACATAGCGTGCTTGATTCATATAGATGCAAGTCCCAGGTAGCAAGACCTTCAAAGGCAGATGCAAGTTGCCAGCCGCCTTAAATGCCTATGGCTTCTTTGGGAATTGCTCTCTCGGGTACTATCGATTTTGCGTAACTTTGACTATCCGAAAGCTTTTCTGTATTCTTGTGTAGTCAGTGGAGATCACCCCCGAATAGCAGATTCTCCGATCCTAAGGTAGATGGATGGAGATGCCCCTGAAGATGGCTTTCCACCTTCACCAACACTACGTGGGTAGACCAGGTGGCTGACTCAGAGTGTGCAGAGTTAGCCAGCCTGAAACCCACCCTTGGTTACTAACAGCGTGATGCGTCAGTACTTTCCTTTTTCCCCTCAGGCTCCTTTTACATATGAAACTTGTCTTTTTTGGCTAAAGAATACGCCAACTGCGTTGGAGTCCATTGTTAATAATAGTAATAATACAGCTCCTCCAACCAAGTAAAAAGAAATTAATTTCTTTCCATTTCACATTTGCACTAGGGTGGAGGTGATGCGGTTGCCACTCATCTGGAAGGAATTTGAGAGGTAATTACAAAAGGCAGAACTGTGAGCACAAGGAGCTGTAGCTACAGGTTTGGGGTATGGGGTGATGGCAAGGGGGGCCCCCACCCTGCTCTGTTGGTGAAACACAGGGTTTCCATGTAGCTCCTGGGGGAGTGTCTCCTGTGCACCCTGCAGCTCCAGGCATGTAATGAATTTGCTGCTCTGATGCAGATAGCTTGCTCTGATACGGACTTTTTCTCCTCCACCAGAGGATAATGCTTGTGCTCACTCAAGCTGCTCTCTAGTTTTTCCTCCTAATCAAACAAAGGGAGCTGCGTTTGAGCAGGTCCCGCCGTGTGAGAGTCCCCCTGACGTGGCAGAGGCCGTCTGTGAGGTTGAGCAGGCTCTGAAGCCTTTTTCTTTCTTTCCCCTCCTCATTTCGTCCTAACAGGCTGAGCAGAGGGGGCAGGCAGCGGCGGGCGCAAGTCCCAGACCAAGAGGCAGGAGATCCCTTTACAGCATGCTGGTGTAAACCTGGGAGTAAAGTCTTGGCTGCGTTTGGTTCTGGCATCATACTGATATCAAGGTAATAACTCTCCTTTGAGATTAGGAAAGTGAGTTCTGACTCTATCAGGGCAATAAAGGCAACTCCAACCCCTTCAGTGAGAAATTTGAACCATTTTCTGTGTACCCAGCCAGTGAACAGGGGATACCTCCAACAGCTTTTCGTCACCTCCTCTCCATCTCTCTGCACCGCTGCTCCTCTCCAGCATCCGCCTCGGAAGCCTTCATCTGTTGATGGATGCTCTTTCTCAGACAAAGCTGAAATTTTTACAAGTGCCTCTGTGTGTTTTGTTTGCAAAAATACATATATTTGTAAAATAAGAGCATGTCTTACTAACTTGGGTTGATTCACCTGTGCTACCTAATCTCAGTTTAATTATCAGTAAAGTCAAGGCTGTAATTTAGGTTAATTGCTTAAATTAAAGCCTTTGGGTTAAACTTGGGCTGCTAACCTAAATTCAAACCCTACTCATTTTGACCGTAATTTACTATTTCATCCCAAGTTAATGAAGTCCTGCTGGTCACCCTTGAGCTTTTTCCACGGGGGACCACGCAACTCACAGCATCCCTGTGCTGCGGGGACGGGGAACTCTGAGAGACCTCCTGTCCGTGAATCTCATTTCCCGAAGGGATGAATTAGGATGAACTCCTCAGAAGCTTTCCCATAGGTGTTGCCCCGTGATGGGTGTTGCAGTCCTTTGAGCCTGTTCCCAGTGGTATCTGGAGGCCAGTCAGCTGTAACTACTAGATGACTTTGAAGTGTAGGTGTGACCTGCTTTCTCCAGATAATTGTTTTCTGTGCTAGCACAGAGACACCGATACAGCCCAGGGTTTTGGAATAACTTTGCCTTCATTATTGTTGTTGTTGCCAGATGCTTTATACAGAGTGGGGAGGTCTCATTTCCCCTGATGGCTTGTTGCATCTTGAAAGAGCCGCTGACCTTAGGTGGGTGTGAGCTGATACCTCCTTTATCCTATTCTGCGTGCAAAACTGGTGCTTAGATGGTGGTACCCGAAGAAACCTAAATATCCCAAATTGTGTTGTAATGCTTTCTGAGCCTATCTTTAAGCCCTGAGTAGGGCTGTGATGTCTACCGAGCTCCACATGGAAAGCAAGATCTTTCAACATTGAAGGTTATCACAGCAGTATTGTAGCATCTCGTCCTTTCTCATGGCCCCAGGGTACATCTTTTCTCCCGATAAAGAAAACCAAGCCTGGAAGTGGTGTTGCTGGAAAGTCCCATTATTTCGGATCAGCTCTGTGCCTGCACGTGGCATGTCCCTCAGCTCCATCCTGCACCGAGCACTGCTCCTGGTTCGAGTTTCCTTGCAAAGAGCCGTAGCACTTGTGTGAAGTTTGATTTCTCCCTATTAAAAGAAATTGGATCCGCACAATGCTATTCTCAGAGTCGGTAAGATAAAAAAGGATTATTCATGTGTCCTGGAAAGCGTATCCAGTCATGGTACACCAATTTTATGGGGCCTTATGTTTATTTACCGTGCAGTGGATATTGCACTGCACGTGAGCCCAGAGGTCCCCGCTGCTGTCCCGCGGCGCTTGGCATTGCGTGCAGCCGGACTCCGATCTCCAACCGCTCTGGGCAGCGGGATGTTGCTGCCCTGTTTAAATAGCAGCACTCAGACTGAACATGCCTCACAGATGGGAGCTGGGAGTATTGTTCCACTGCTGGTTTTGCTGCGTCCTGTGTTACCTTCCCTGCAGCCGTTTCATGTCTTATTTCATTTGCAGGCTGTGTAAACCATTCGCAAATTAAACCAAAATAATTTCCTTTGATGAAAATTCTGCTTTTGAGTCAAAAAGCTGCAAAGTCTCGTTTTGGGAATGTTAAGGCGCGATGTTTCAGCTTCCCCTAGGAAACGTTGAAATTAAATGTTGGTTTTAAAAATATATTTCACCTAATGTTTAAGTTGTAACTAAAATTACTTGTCAAGTTTGACTTGAATATGTGAGTTTTCCAGGTCTCTGCAGATCAGAAGAAGGTGACTAGAAGATTACTTTTTGCACCTCCTGTCTGCTTTCTCAGAGAAGAGGTGCCAGGGTGGGCTTTTAAAACACTTCCCGTGGAAACAGAAAAGAGACCGATAGCTGCTCAGTGCTTTTTTACCTCGGTACCATCCTCACCCTCAGAAGGACCCGACAGCAGCCTGTGGCACCAGACTGACGGAGGCTGCAGAGATGCCCAGGTACGGCGCGGAGGGTAGGGGCTTGGCAGCATGGACAAGTTTCACGGAGGGTTCAGTGTTGGTGGTGGCCCACGTGTTGCTGCAGCTGGTGGCTCAGCAACATGTGCACACTTCTGTTAAAAAAAAACAAAATGAAACAAACTTATATTTGACATTTTCAATAATTTAAAAAAAAAAAAAAAGAAATATAGTTTAGCAACAATAGCCCAGTTCTGACACCCTGCCTGTAACAAATGGTTCTGCTTTGCAAGCTTCACTCTATTTCCTTAAAACAGTCTAAGAAACATGGTCAGATGCTCGAAAACTGATGCAAACTGTTAAATGAACGAAGCCCAACCCATTCACCCTTCACAAACCTCCTCTGGTGCAAAGGGGCTGCCCCGACTTCCCACAGCCATCGTTTCCTTGTTCCTTCCCATGCACTGGAGGGGAGACTCGGGGGTGTGAGCCCCACCCCAGCCCCACCGTAGGACCGTCAGGGCTTCGAGCCCTGGCAGGGCGGCACCATGCCTTTCTCTTGCTCTGGGCCCCCACCTGCTGGAGACACCATGGGGATTGTCTGGTGCTCGCACGCCTCTGCGCAGCAGGATGGGTGCGCGGGGTCCCATTGACTCAGGAGCTCGGAGGTATTTCCCTGCGGCGAGCGCTCCGGCACGACGTGCATGAGGTGCTTTTGCCTTGCAGACATGGCTGATGCCCCCCCTCTTCTCTCCCTCCCTGGGGTGCTGCTTGGGTGCACCCCCAGTTGGAGTTTGCAGGGGATGAGGGGTGGACACCAACCAGTCTCCTTTTGGGCCGGCATCCCTAATGGGCTGCGGGTCCTTCCTCATCTGCTCCCCTCCTGCCCTGGCCCCTTTCCTCACCCTTGGGTCATGCTCCAGGTCCTGCCTTTGGGGTTGGGTTCCCACCTCGCACCGTGCTTCCCAATCGCTGCTGCCAGGATTCGTGCCTGGCCCCACAGCCTGGCAGGGAGCAAGAGCCAGGGGATGCCCACGGAGCCACAGGAGGGGGCCCGGGAACAGAGCGGGAGCCTGGCTGAAACCCTCCATCCAGGCAGGTCTTTGAAACCACCCTGGGGGGGCTGGATGGGAATTGGGAGGCCGGGAGCTGCGGGGCCACTACCTCAGGTTCAAAATGAAGCTGAGGCCCCGAAACAGCCCTTCCAGCGGAGCAGCCAAGGTATTTAGTGAGGTATTTGTGCGTGCTAGGGAAACCTCGATGTGCAAACACTGCACGTGCGGATATTGGGCGCTTCGCCCTGTGTCCACCCCTCTTTGCTGCCCTCCCTCCAGCTGCTCTGTCTGGTAGGGGCGATGTTTGGCTGCTCCATTCCCCTGCCTTTGCTGCCGTTCTCGCTGTGTCCGTGCTGTGGTGCTGATGCCAGAGCTGGGCTCCTCTGCCGTAAGGTTTCCTCCTGTTTGCATTGTTAACTCACAGCCGGGCTGCGCCGTGCCCCACATGTGCCAACTCATGAATCCCAGCTAAACCTTTGGGAATCACCTCCCTTTTCCCACTCCCCTGCCCTTTCTCACTCCTGCAGTGACGGGCAGAAGGGGCAGCTTTGCGGTTAACCACCGCGGTGGGATTCATCCAGCTTTTGGCTCAGCCCTGAAGCACCTTTTCCTCCCCGTGCCTCAGTTCTCCGTCCATCCCACCCTTCTTTCTGTGCTCCTCAGCCTGTCCCAGGGCTGTGCCAGAGCCTGAGTTCTAAAACAGAGGGTTTTTTCCTCAGGGCAATGGTCCTTTCTCATGAACTGCCTACAGAGAGTCCCCACTGCAGCTGGGGCACACATCCGTACCCAGATCAGCAGAGAAGAAAAGCCAAAAAGCAGCAGATTTTAAAAATGACAAATGCTCTTTATTGGACCGTACAGCTTGGAAGTGAAGAGGCTGTAGCCATGAGGACAAAGTTAGAAATCAGTGTGGCAATTCATATACACAGAAAGCAATAACCTTTCCCACAGGTGCCTGAGAAAACAGAAGGGGCTGGAAAAATCTTTACTTGCAGACGAAACATTTGGAGGTTGTAACGTGTGTTGCAGGCAGAGGCTTTTAGAGCATCTTGGAGCTATTCTCATTGCTGAGGACCCGGTGGCTTCACAAGGCTGTCACTTTCGTTTTAGGACAAATGAAACGAACGTGCGTGGCCGAGCGCGGCTGTCCCCGTCCAGCAAAGTGCTTCCACTTCGCTTTAAGCAAGGGAAGAGCAAGGACTGTGCTGAAGGAGGGCCACCATCCGGCTCCACGACGGCTCTCCAAAGCCCTGTCGGTGACTGTTACAACCTATATTTAGCCAAAGGTGCTCCAGATTCTCGCGGTGGGGTCCTGGTCTCCCCCCGCTGCCCCAAAGGTGGAGGCTGAAGGACGGAGGAAGGAGAGAGGGTCTAGCGCAGCTATTTACACCATTGATTTCGTAGGGCAGCACTTGCTTTCGGAAGGCAGGAAACACGTCGTGATCCGCGCGGGGAGCCCCATGCTCGCCATCCTTATCTGATGGTCTTTTTGCTAGTGGTGGTCTTGGAAACGATCCTCACGCTGCCTCCCGTGCTGGAGCTGACGCCTCGGCTGCTCCCGGAGCTGAAGGTGCTGCCTCCGCCGT
>NW_009217260.1:0-40993 GCF_000690835.1 Fulmarus glacialis
GGGAGGGGTGGCGGGGAGAGAGACCTCCACCCCACCCCTCCAAACAACAGAATTTAGGTCCTAATCCTGCAAATATGTAGTTACTCAAAAACAATTCAATTGTATTATTCGGAACATTGAAAAGAAAAAACTTGCAAAATGAAACTAAATAAAGCTTCCTAAAAATTAACAAATTCCCCACCTTTTTGCATGGGTAGAGTTCCTTGCCCAAAGAAGCGGACATATAAATAACCACTTCTTAGGAACAACTTCCCTTTTCTCTTCATCTAGCCTTTTTTCTTCACAGATCCCTGGAGAGTAAGTGTTCAGTCTCAGCACTCCAAAATAGAAGAGTTAATTTTTTTTTTTTTTTTTTTTAAAGGTAAGATCCTTCCCCCTCCAATATGGAAAGAAAATTTGAAATACATGATTAATAAGACTTCCAGATTTTTTTTTTAAATTTTTTAAAGCCAATTCCTGTATTTTCTTCATAAAAATTACTCAGCTTGTGTCCATGGTATTCTTGCCCAAATTTCAAGATGCTCTAAGCAGGCATTAAATCCAGACTGTCACCCCATATGTCTAGTTAATACGGTCACCTTTGCCTCAGAACAGGAAACCTAAGATCTTAAAAAATTAAACACCTTAATCAGAGAAACATGATCACTTCTCCAACCAGGTAGGTATTTATAAAACACTTGTGTAACTTCCCTATTTCTCCATTCCCATCTTTTTAGAGTCCTTCTATTATTGTGGTACATAATAAAGAGGGTCAGGTCAGACCGTGCCAGCTCATTGTCTCACACATAATGGTTCCAGCCAACACCCTTACTTCAGATATTTCTTTTTCTGTCAAGCCTCCCGTCCCTTCACTATTGCATCAGACTATCTTCCAGTAATTCATTCAAACTCTCCCTCTGCCAATTTCTCCCTTTGTACTTTCTACAGCGGTCATTTTGCTGTCCTCTGTGCTGTTTTAGACATCAGGAAAGATGCACTGAAAACACAGGAAAAGAGTCTCGTTCCTCATTTCTGTGGCACAGTAGCCAAGAGGAACAATTTCAGATAGACACCAGCTCAGCCCCAGTAGGATTCTGTAACACACTGGTTTTCCAAATTTCTTCAAAATCTAACCCATTAAGATATTTGTCATTAGAGACAAAACACTGTGAATTAAAACCTGACGATAGGCTTTAGTATCAAATGTATCTTGTGAGTTTCTCAGAAGCAGCTTAAGTTTCTTCCAGTGGGTCTGCAGATCACAAGCAGAAACCGATTTGAGGTAGAGGGATATTCAGTTGCTCTGTGTGTATAATACATGTGTGGTGTGGTTGGCGCACTAGAGATTTGAGAGGAAAAAAAATGCATGTTCGGTGGAGACAAATCTTTAGAACACAGAACAAAATCTGCAACAAAAGTCATGTCTCCAACTCCAAGAGCATTTCGTTATATTTTAAGTCCCTAACTCAAATTTTGAAAGCAGAAGAGGCTTTTAATGAAATGTGTTCCCTAAATTCATTCTTATACACAGATTAATAGTTTTACCAGAAACTTTACATACTTTGAGTCCAGAAGAACGGAAGTTTGACAGGCTTTCAAGCAGCTGGAAACAGTTTTACTAATGAACACCAGGTAATCATAACTAAAACTTCAATACCAGCTCCACATCTGCATCAAGCAATCATTAAAGGCAGGTTTTAATGTTTAAGTTTTTAAAGGTTATAAGGAAAGATTATTTACATAATTAAATTTTATACTTAATACTACCTTGTCCTTCCCTCAGTGGCAGTGATCGCTGTCAACCCTACAACATTGCGTATTACAACATAATAAGCAGAGAGGAGGTTAGTAAGAAGAGCCCATACTTTGTTTTTCAACCCATTATAAAACTGTAACATCCTATATGGAGTTGTAAACAATTTCCTTTACAGAAAAAAATAAAAAGGTGTCCCCACAGGTAAAAAGAAATCCTTTTAGTAAAGTCAACAAAGTACTCAAAATATAGTTATAAAATTTTGGCATAGGTTTACTTGCATGGTCCATGCCAAGAAACTGTATGGAGAGGATGTGTAAGATGGGTAGAAAGGAGAAGAATGGGGTAATACAGTCTGTTAGAGGATTAAGCTAAATGTTCAGAATTCTCTATATACAGAAATACAGAAAGACATTCTACAGAGCCAGACAGTAAAGAGCAATTCATAATAGCTGGCCACAGTGCACTGAATTCCTTTTTCCTTAGCAGTTGCTTGAAAGATACATTAGGTAATAGCACTGCCATGCTGCCGGGTAATACCAGAATTATGAAATTTATCAGTACAGCAATTTTACTGTTAAGAAACCTGCTAATAAAGATCCTAACAAACAAGAAGACTTTTACCAGGGCATACAAAGTCAAGTTACATCAATGCCATAGACATTATCTCTGTGCTTTAAAATCCTTTTAGTATTTCTAGATTCATTCCACTGGAAAAAAAAAATCAAGATAAATCAAATACATACAGAAACACACTCACTCAAATGGCATTCATTGCTTTTTGTACAATTAAGCTTTAGTGAAAATATACATCTTAAAACAAATGAAGTACAAATGTACAAAAATCCTTGAACTCAGATAAAAAATATATATAATACATTTTGCTACAGAGATATAAAACATTTAAAGTTTGCTCATCCTTTCTGATGAGAGTAAAATGATTTAAAGTCTGGAGGACTCCTGCTCATCATCACTGCAATCAGATTTAAAGCAGACCTGCAAGAGAAGACAAAGAGACAATTCAGCTGAAGAACTGACACTGTTGTTGGTTTGTGTGTTTTATGGGGCACAGAAAGGCTGGGGGGGTGGGGAGTGGCATTTTTTCCAGCACATTTTACTCCATACTAACTAAATGCTTTGGGAATATCAAAGGAAACCACAACCCAACCCCAAATCTCAAGTCATTAAAGTTTCATTTAACCTTAAGACCTTTCCTTCTTTTAACTTCACAGGACAATTAACTGCAGTCTTATTACTTCAAAACCAACTGAAGGCTCTCAAGCCATATTAATTTTTTTAGGACTCTTTCTCAATACATAGAACCATATCTTGGGACAGCATGAACCCTGCTGATTCAGCTTGAAAAGACTACAGTAAGACACAAGCTTTAACTTTAGCTATGTGAGATTATTAGTACACTTAACCATTCCTTCTATTCCATTACTGTAAGTGGGGGAAAAGTGAATTTGAAAAGGTGAACTAAAAATGACAGTACTATTATACGTTCCATTAGCATTGTGCCATTTTAGAGAGGTGAATTATCAGCTGATGACAAAAAATATCATCATGCAATTTTAATACATGGCCCTGTTGTGGCCACTTAATAATATGCTTCTAGCGATTTTAAAATTCCATTTCTGCTTGAAAGCAAAAGTAATTTCTACAGAAGTGTTCTCTACTGGAATATACTCATGCTTGTCAAGATAATTCCACTCTAAGTGCAGGCATACTGAGCAAGCAGAATTGTGTACAACATCTTCAACTGAAAACCTTTATAAATAGCCTATTTCTCATGACCTATAAGCAAGCACAATATACCACGTGTCTTTTAGGTGGTAAATACTCAATTCATATACCTCTAAATGTTTACTAAAGAGTAGAAGTTACGTGTGTAAGAAAAGGCTGTGCATTATCAGAAGCTATGTAAACATCTATTATGTTGTTGTTTTGGTAAAGGCATTAAACTTCCTAAAATATTTTAACCTTTGTTTCGTGATACTTCTTCACACTCATTCATTTAGGGGATATTTTTACTTACTTGCTTAATACACTAGAATGATTCACTGGGAGCCCAACTTTCTAAAGGAGCAAGTCCTAGGAGTTGCATTACTCCACCACACTCACTCCTGAGTTCATTAATCATTAAGTTTTTACAGATGGGGCCTCAATTATCTCTGAAGTCATCTCCCCAGAAGTTTTTATAAAAACTGGAAAAATACGTAAGGAGCAAGACCCAAATTAATATCTTTAGGAAAGAAAGATCTATAGCACAGCTGTTACCAGCACATGCTACCTTTTCCCCAGGTAACAGCTAGCAGACACTGGAGGAAGACAGAATGCTGAGGGAGGAAAAACTCCTGGAGTTATAGGGATTGCTACAGTTTCTGAAATGCAGTGCAGGGCAAAGCCATAATAAACCAGATTTCATTAGTTTCAGTATTCAGCAAACAGCTTGTTTTTCCTATCACAAAACAATATAAAAAATGGAATGGATGTTAAGGTCTTACTGGTAATTTTCTTATGAAAGAAAAGAAGAACCCTTACCTCTCCACTAAAAAGTCTGTGAAAGAAGCCTCTCTTTGGTTTAGGAGACCTCTCTCTGTCTGGTGACACAGTACCATCAGTTTCATATGCATTGATATCTTCAAAGCATCCCGTTTCAATCATCTTTGAAACATAGGAAATATAAATGAAATATCCATACAAGCCTCTCAGACGTGTTCCATGTATTATCTTTTTCCTTTGGCTGAGTACTCCTAAAAACTTACAAATTCATCAGCCAAACTACACCACTCAAAGAGCTCCATGAAGGAAGGCACAAAGTCTACATTAACTCTCCTGTCCATCCAGCGAACTAAGGAATAGCCATGAGAGCACTATCATGCAGGTAAGTACTCAGATGCTTCCTTGCTTTGGTAAGGCATTTCTTCTGCCCATGATGCAATAAGCAGAAGTTTTTAGAACCAAAAATTGATTTTCCTTTCATCTATTCTGCTCATTTCAGAGCAGTCTAGCCTAACAAATATAATATCTCTATACCCTGGACTGGACTTTATTAATAAACATAACACTGAGTAGGAGAAATGATTATTCTATGCAGAATACTAGTACCTGCATAGTATTAGGGGGAATACTTTTTTACAAAGGGGACATATTGCACCCTTGAGGAAGAAGCAGCTGATGTCTGACCACAGTAATTTAAACATCATTCTGGTGTTTTGGGAAACCGTCTATCCAAACACAAAATATACCATAATTAAAAATAAGGCAATGAGATAGAGAAGGCAATACTTCATGAAAAAAAAAAAAAAGATGTAATGAAGACAGGTCTCTGGAGAGAAACAAGGGATTTTGAAATAATCTTTATTTGTGTAAACAGAAAAGAGAATTCAAAACACAATTACTGGGTGCAGAAAGGACAGCAGAAAGAGTAAATGCCAAAATGTAACAAACAGGCATGGTCAAAAGGGGGAGAGTGGCTAATGCCCACATCTAGTTGGCATTTATCTGCGAGTGCTGCTGATATGCATCTATCATAATGGGCATGCAACCAAATGAGTATACCTTGTAGAGGGAGAGAAGGCATAAAGAGGAATAAGAAGAAACATGATCTGCTTTTGTTGTAAACTATAACATTAGGTAAAGTATGGGAGGGGAGGAGGAATTCTCAGTCAGGAGACTGAGAGCAAAGATTTGAGGGAAAGCTCACTAACATGAATTAAAAGAAAAAATAAGCACAAATGTAAAATGAAGTTTGCACAGTTATTCATCGAAGAGAAGGAATTACCATCATCAGAATTCCACAATGACTTTCAACTTTATCCCTCTATGTGGGGTTAGAGTTATTAAGCTGCAGTGCATTTCTTAATGACTGTACCATATTATGAAGTTCAGAATTACACAGCATAGGAAATATTTATTTCTCCAACAGCCTAAGGTTCATTGCTTCTTAGTGGAGACTTTGTATGTCAAATGACACCTTTCAAATCTCCTTCTTAATGAAATGCAAAAAAAAGCAAAAAGGGAAACAAAAGGGAATGTACTTTTTTCTCTGACTTGTTCAGAAATTGCTCATCTTTTGTGTTCAAGCTTTAAATAAAATTTAAAAAAATCATACTGGGAAAGAAACGACACTAGCAGAATTCAAGACTATTAATTTCAGAAAGTTATCTTATAATAGGGGGAAGGCATTCATAACAAGAACTATGATTTTAAATAATTGTTACTTAGTGGTCTTCCTGAAATAATAAAGATTTGAATTTCCTAAATACAGACTGAACTGCACGCAGAGGTAGCAAAATTCTGGTATTCTACGCAGAATACTAGAATACTTACTCACTAGGCAGATGAAAAAGCTTTACGAGAAAGTCTGACTCAACTGATGTTGAACTGTTTGTTTTGAAACCTTAGAAAAGGTGAATCTGCAGTTCTGTATTAGTATGTCACTTGGATACTCTATTACAGGCATGACACAAACAGCTTGCACTGCGCCTATTTGCTTTTGAATACTTTGAATAGCATTCTATCCCTCTCCTATGAACAGCAATATTGAATAACATGATAGAAGAACAAGGAAAATGTGGTCATACTGATGCTAAATTCTGTTCTGTAGCCTATTCTTGTATCTATGATGACAAGATGCCAGATTCTATTTATGCAAATTTACCATAGATCTCAATTTTCAGCAACTTGTTTACGTTTTGGGAAAAATTTTTTTCTGAAGTCTCTCAGCAAAGAAGTCTAAAGCAGAAACTTCTTTACATCTCACAAAGTTAATACTATAATTATATCCCTTATTAAATCTTCTATATTGCTGTGCTAAAGAAAATAATCTTTTATGAAATATACAATACCTCGTTTTGCCAAGGGATTGAGACACAACCCGTAACAAATTTGGAATAGAAGTCATCATCTGTAGTATCCAGGTTCACTCCTTTTACTGTTGAGAACTGCTCTATGTCCAGGACATCTTTACAATATACGGCACGTGGCTGCAGTACAATACAATATTGCTTCATTACGGTTTTAGGTTTTGGTTTTGGGGGTTTTTGGGTTTTTGTGGTTTTGGGGTTTTTTTTTCCCTTTTCTAGATGAGCAAAGGGGGAGTGAAATGTCTGCAATTTTGTATTTCACATTGCTGATCACTAAATTACACTATACTACAAAACAGACATGCAAAAACTTAAAAGACTCTTATCATAAGGCACCTGAGCAATTCCATCCATCCTGCAAGTAACAGAAAAGAAATATCAAAACCAGAAACAGCATGCAACTTCTCTGGATTTCTTAATGGTTGTCATAATTCACTCATCTTCTGTCACCCTCCTTTCAACTCCAGAGTAATTTCTTCAAAGTTAATCTTCATTCGTTCAGCATCTGAGCTAGGGAAGTAGACTTTTAAGGGCTAAGAAATCAGCTACAAAGCTCCCTAGAGCAATACCACTATTGTAAATTGTTTTGTGATCTCAGATGAAACGCCACAAAACAACTAGCCATCAATAGCTACAATGGCATTCTCCTGCCAATTTAACTAACTTTAAAGGTTTCTCTGGAGTTCACATGATTGCTGACATAGAACTACGACACTTCTTGCCTTTTTAGATACTAATCAAATCTGTCTCACCTACTTACATCTGGCAAGAACGGAGGTTCTAACATGTTAGCTTCCAGCCTCTTGAAGTTAATATTCTTGAAAATAGGATGTTGCTTTACAATAGCAGCTCCATCTTCAGTGCAACCCAGTCGTTCCCCTGGATTTTTAGCAAGTAACTGCAAAGATATGGAAAAAAAGGCTGATCCAGTGATATAATCCCACAATTAAAAAAAAAAAAAAATCCAAATGTCTGTGAATGAGTTTATTTTGTTACTTGGCCTTTTATTAGATGAAATTTATCATGGTATCAAAATGAACTGGAAATCCAAACTACAACATTCTGGGAGCAAAAAGATTTTCAGTAAACAAAAGAATCCCTGAAAGCAGACCATCTGAAGATTATACCCAAAGTTATATGAAAATACTTTAATTGATGCCATGCTAAATAGATTTTACAGTACAGACTTTGCAGTAGACTACTTTCAGGAAATACAGACTTACTTTTTTTCCAATGGGCTTAAGTAATGCACATATTTTGCATAAACTAGTAAAGAAAACTTTTAAAGCTTTTTGTATAGATGTTCTTCTTACTAAATTTAAGAACATGCAAGGTAAAAAAAAGCTGTTGTCTTGTACAGACTCTTTTAGGCAAGGAAACTAGTATACTACTTGCCATTTCTCCCCGTACAGTATCAAAGTTGAGCATGCTATTGTACTCTGTCTATAATTACATGTGGTCCAAGGAGTACTGAGCCTTTTCATTCACATGATGAAAAATCAATTTATGCAGCTTTCCTTCATCTTGAAAAAAGTTCTGAATTCTCAAAGTTTGATAATTGAACAATTCATGGACAATCACAAACTTCCATCTGAACCAAAGAAAGATTTAAGAACTCCAGCTTTGAAAATTTTCAATAGAGGATGTTAAAATAAAGTAGTTCATCTCTTAAAAAGGATTAGAAATCTTATTTTCAAACCTCTATGTCTCTTCACCCACCATCCTGCAGATGGATTTTGCCTCCTCTGAGAACTTGTCTGAATATGTTTCCTGGTCTTCCTTTACTCTCCGGTCAATCTCATCCCTTTTGACCCTTTCTTTATGCTTCCTGAATGGAGACTGTCCTTCAATCATTTCATAAATCAGGCACCCAAGACCCCACCAATCCGGGCTGAATGTATACTTTTCATTTTTGAGCACTTCTGGAGCTACAAAACAAAAACAAAGAAACCCCCATGACAATTCACTTTAAATTAACTAATTAAATATTGAAAAAAATTCTCAGGCACTCTTTTGGCTCGGTGCAGAGATCTTTGCATAACTTCTCTGTACTTTGAAAAAACATTAATTTCTACAGCAAGGACTCTGTTTATATCCAAGAGAAGCACTTAAGTTCTTTAACACTTAAGATCAGAATTGTTTACAAACTAAGAATGAAGTTTTTCCAAAGCATGGAAAGAAATGTGTTGTCATAGGAATTAATCTGCTTACCTGTGACCCTAAACCTCTTTGAACCTCAGAAAAAAATTAGGTGCTTTCTTAAAGTTCTACCTAAAGCTAGAATTTCCAGAGTTAAGTTTTCAAGTTTATCAGTAGGCTTATAATTGACTACTAACATCTACCACCGCATAACCTTTCTTCCCATAAGATGTCTAGTAACTAATCCAGACCTAATATAGTTCTTTGGACAAGTCATTCATACATTCACAGAAGCAAATTTTCTGGTAAAACATAACAAAGGATACTAGCAAAGGATACTTTACATACCCATGTAACCAACAGTTCCAACGCGTCCTCGGACCGTTTCTCCTTCTGGAATCTGCACAGCTAATCCAAGATCTGAAATTCTGATATGTCCTATTTATGTTAAAATAAGTTATACACAGTCAGCAAATAATAAAATATCACCACTTTTAAAACAAAAAATTTCTGTAGCATACCTCATCAAAAAAGCCACCCCAAAACATCAAAACATTCATATACTCATAGCACTAATGTTATTTAACTTAACTAGAAAGGAGTGATTTATCATTATTCAACCCTCCCTTAAATACGTAAAGGAAGAGAAGCACAGATCTAATTGATTTCCTGAAGATCATACAGAAAAATTTGCTGTTAAGTACTCTAATTCCTAGCTTTGGCATAGGCTGCTACTCTAGGACGAATAGAAATGACAACTGCTCATTTTAAATTCTGTATCTACGCATCAGACACCTGTCTTTTTCCGTTCCATATTCCCGCCACAAACACTTAGCTTTCTGACTTCCTAACAAAACATCAGAATTTACTCCATTTATTCCAAATATGAGAAAACTGTAGCCTGTACTGAGACATCAGGTTTTCCTCTAACAAAGTACCCTAATAATGCTAAGCACAAGTAACTGGAATTGCTATCCCCACTCCCACCCCAAAAGAAAAGTAGCCTAGCCATAATCTACTTAGAATTATTTGTATTGGAACATATTAGTTAAATATTAGGATTTCCCCTTCTCATGAATCAGTCTAATGTAGATAACTTCAGCTTCTGTTTCACTTTATAACCAAACTTCTCAAGTTGACTACCTTTCCTATTATGCGTGGCATTTACACTAGTATTAATGTAGAAGTAGTCTGGTGGAAGACTATGATTTATCATGAACAACACTGCTGAAATGTGGAAACAGTCCAAGAAGGGCAGTGGGAATAAGTTCATCCCACCCTTTCTTACATTCCCATGGACAGATGTAGTTCTTTGCTGGACAGACTCAACAGCAAACGATTCAAGACAATTCAAGGCAAGAATTGTATTGACATGATTCTAATGTAAAAATACATAACATACTTTCTTAATAAGAATATAAAAGGCTAGACAGAAGAAAGGACAATTACATTTTCAACTCAATTTTAAAACAGAAAATTGTCAATCATCTGTAGTAGAAAAATTCAGGGGGAAAAAAACAAACCAAAACAAAACCCACACTTATTTCTAATACTGGATATAAGGATAGGGATGCTGTCGTTTACAGAAACATCACAGTCACAGAATAATTCAGGCTGGAAGGGACTTCAGAAGGTCTCTAGTACAACCTTCTAAGCAGTCAGCCCAAAGTGTTGAAGGCTTTTTAAATTCTTGTCTAGAAAGCCTCCAAGAGTGGACACTGCATCACCTCTCTGGGTAGCCCGTTCCAATGCCCAAGGGTCCTTTGTGCATATATTCTCTGTCATGCAAAAAGCTCTACAGCATCAATGTTAGTTAAAAGCATATTAATTTCTTATTTACATGTGATCGATAATCCAGGGGTGGGGAGAAGAGTGGAGAAAGTCAAGTGCCACTCTACATACTGGTTGGAAATAACTAAATGCTTTTGAGCAGCAAATGCTATTTTAAATACATTCAGATGCTCTTCTATTCCCTGACATCTGATGAACCCCTTTTCAAATGCAGGATCTGAGCTCCTGAAGCGATTTTCTAATTAGTCGCCTCTGCTCTCTGGAACAAGATCAGAATATTCCTGGCAGAGAGAAGGCATTCTAGTGGAGTCCTGCAAGGCCACATTTTTCCTCAAAGCAGCCTTCAGCTTTTGCAAGACATTGCTGGAGAGAAAAATTAAAGAATGCATTTGATGTCTAGCAAACCTTTAGCTATTGGAAAGTGACTTCTCCCAGGGATCACCTTTTTTGAAATTTATCAGTCCGAACATGCAGACTTTAAAAAAAAAGATTGTGCTAATGACTTCAAAAACAGTTTTTCCTTAACTAAAATACTCAGCAATTACAAGAACAAACTGGTAATATTCTTAGAATAAAGTAATTGCTGCACACGTTCTACAGTGAATTCAAAAGATTCTGATAAATTTCATACGAAGTCATTAAAGAAAATTAATTTGGCTTTTGAAAAACAAAAACTACAAACACTTCTTCATATTGTTTGTACTTCCTTGATTTCTTCCAGCCATATATGCATCAGTGACCATCAGACCTGTTTTAGTTGAAATGTTGAAACAAACAGAGATGCTTCAGATTTATTTTCTTCTTTATTGCTTAATTATAGTTTACTACTTAAAATTCTGGCCCCACATCTAACAAATCATGTTTCCATAGTCAAAGAAAAGACAAAAAGAGAACAAATCCATATAAAAGTTTTAGCCATCTTAAATCAAAGGGCAGGGGGGGAAAAGGAGGAGCAAAAGAGGACAAGTAGCCATTTTAAGGTGGGAAATTGACCCTTCAAACATTGTGATCGTCATTCCCCAAAACCCCAGTATTTTCCCCTACTTTCTAAAATGAAAGGGCAGTTTTTTCTTTACTAATTAAAGTTAACATTTGTCAGTCAGGTCCCTTTTATTATGAAGAAATCCCTTTGATTTCTGGACAGTATTAATTAGATTTGTAATTCCCGATTTCAAAATTAATTTTAATATTTACTTACCACAGTCATCAAGGAGTATATTCTCAGGCTTCAAGTCTCTACAAATTAAACAGAATAGAAGTGTGAATTATACAAATGCAAAATTATTAGCCATCATCAAGTGCAACTGAGGCAACATAAGACTTCTTGGTTCTGATTAAATAGATTTTTCCAGTTTCCACCTATATACAAAAAAAGTTGTGAAGTTGAGGACTTATAATACAAATAGCTTAACCATAAAACTCTTGAGATCCCTTTTTTCCCAAGTCTCTAATCCATTTATATTAACAACAGCAATTAATATTTCAGATATGAGAAACTTCCTTTACACAACACTAAAATCCTGATATGAAAACCCACCAAGTTACACCCAAATTTGTGCTCAAAACTGAAAGAAATTTCTCCTGAGAGTATCAGCCATACAACTCCGCAACGGTAAAACACATCAGTGCTTGTTGCAGTTTGATGCTGACCCCTTGCTATATTCCATACCAGGGTGTCAGAGTATCAACAAAGAGTAATATTCCCAAGATTAAGCATAGGCTTAATATCATCCATTCAAACTCCATGCCTTCAATTTGGACATGCAGCTTCTAAAGCTTACTAGACACTTGTATCTAGTTAGGATTCTTTGCAATCGACTTTCTAAGAGTCTCTACTACTTTTCTGTAAACATCAAAGTTTCACTTGAAACATTTTTTAGCTGTTAAATGCTAGCAAGACTCAGGGAATAACAAAAAGGGCAATTAATTCAGTGTTGCAATTCTGCATTTTATAGGCATCTTCTTGTATATTTTTACTTTAAGAACAAAAGAAGAAACTCAATGGGATCTTTGGATTTCCCCCCCTCGCCCAAGGGAAATCTGGGGAGTCACTTAAGCTGAATCAGAAGCTGTTCAGAGGTTACCTCTAGGATTTATCCTCTAGCAGATTCTACTGAGAACATAATATTTTTATATATATACTATATATATATGCATAGAATATATGTATAAAACATACAATATGTATTTTATATATAATTGTGATATGCATCAGAAAGTATGTGGACTGCAATACAGTCTCTTAGATTGATTCCACCATAAATACCGTAAGGCCAGAAATAGACAAGCAAAAATCAGTAGTTGACTAAAGATTCAGTTATTAATGGAATAGATTATTCAAAACAGTATGTCCATACATGCGTATATGTACAGTTGTGACAGTAACAGTTATTCATATACGAGCAGAAAAGATTGAATAAGCAATTTTAGGAAGAACAACTCTAGAATTTACATTCCAAATGAGAGAAATATACACACGCATTTGTTCACCAAGAAATCTGTGTGCTTTTTTCCCCCAAATATTGATAAATTGATGCTCTGAAGTATGTGTATTCAGGTTAAAGTTTCATTATTTCATGAGATTAACTGTATAAAGAAGTCAGCAAGACACTTTACTCCTAATACTTTTAAGTCTAGACAGTCCCCATAATGTTAATCATTTGACTTTAGATATGAGATTACAATACAGAGAAATCAGGAGAGATCAAAGTAAAAAAATAAAAAAAAAAACCCCACACAAGTACCAAAAAAGAAAAAGAAAATTCAGCTCAAAGTTTAGGTAGAAACACATCTACTTTAAAGCATATATGCTCAGGTTAATATATGCTCAGGTTAACTCAAGTAAACAAGTTTAAAGAGTTCCATCTCCAAGTAGGCTGATTAAAAGCATAACTTAATACTTCCTAGCAACATCTGCTGCTTAATAGAAGCTAATTCTGTTCTGACATGATTTCGGTCGGTCAATAGTAAAACTTGTTTCTAGCCAAAATGCCAGTTCCTTATGCTATTAGTTTCTAGGCCTGCTGTTTGCAAAGAAGTTAGCTTTTGGAAGCACTCAGCTAAAAATTATAGGTCTGAGATGCTAGCTTTGGAGTATCAGCCTTCTCCCTCTTCCCTTCCTCCACCATGACAGAGGCCAAAGTCACAGTTTCTGCTAGAATACACAGATGCTAGTCCTGCACTGGATAAGAGGCTACTTGAACTGAAAACCAAGCTCAGAATGAGATCTAGCAATGCAATTCTAGCAACAGAGGCAGCAGTTTTCCCTTATGAAGCAGAGAAAGGTTGGAGGACTGCAAAGCTCACAAAACTAATAGGTTTATTAAAAAGAGTTAGATAAAAACTATATATTTATTTTAAATTGGACTAAACAAGCACTGGTCTATTTTTGCTATAGCTTACACCAGCCTTCGTACAGAGAAAATTTCTGGATAAAAATCCTTCAGGGGATTTCACTGTAAAGATGTTTACTCTAAGCATAGGCATGAGGCAGGCAAAGAGCTACTTGGTTTATCCACTATAGCTTCAACAGGTCTTTGAGCCTGATCTTTCACCTGCCAGGCACATTCAGTGGCGCTATGGGCACCTACGTGAGTTTGTGAGGAAAATGTAGGTATCCAAGCAGCTTATCTGATAAAAAACACTACCATCCTTGAGAAGTCAGGTAACTCCTGCAGGAAAACTCCAGCAATTAAGTCCCTTTTGGAAAGCAGGCACTTGTTCCCCACTCTGTATTATGCAAATCCCGACTTTGCTCTAAGTATTATCAGACTTCTTATGTAGCAGATGGATGAGTAGCTCCACTACTGCCTGTTCCTGTCTGTTTGCTTATTTTTCTAATGTCAGCAACATATGGCAAGTTACAGATAGTTTCACAAGCTCCCATTGAACAAGCAAACTGGCTCAATCGCTATCACAGGGCAGTGCGAGGCCCTCCTTCCAGCTCTGCACCTGTTCTTTTAATCCAGTGGGAACGCCACTAACAAAATGGCACAACTGACTCCAGGGTCCTACAGACAGCACTAATGCCACTGCTTGAAATTCAATCATAACTGGTATAAAGACACATGAAACACACAACACAAATTGGTGTTAACGGAGAGGAAAGTTAGGCCTAGTTTTTCCACTTTATGAGGCATTTTGCTACTGATGGCGTCCCATCCCAAATATAATAAATTTATTATAAATTTTAACATGACTAACTTACATTAAAACTGCCATTTTAGAACTGAACAAACTGACAAGATGAACTGATTTTACTGCTATCAGCTGACACGCGTCTGCACCGAGGATTTCTATTTTCAGAAGTTCTGAATTTCTTCCACTGCCTCCACAGTACACTTTACTGTGAATATACAGATGGATAGCCACAAAAACACATTCTTAAGAAAGTATTTTATAACAGTATGTTACAGAGTTAAAGTCCGCTTTAACAGTTTAAGCTCTTTGTCTAAAAAGAGGGTTTAAAACTCCTCTTTCAAAGCTGGAAAACAAATGCAGTAATTGATCTTGAGATATGGCAACAAGAAAAAGAACTAGCCCCAATTTAACAAATGCAGTGGTCCTACTAGTATTAAATGCTTTCAAAATGACAGCAAAATAAGAAAAACATTCCATCTGTATTTTCTTGCCCTGGAGAATGAAAAATATTATTTACCATAATTCAGAAAAATAAATCATTGAATCAATGAAAATGTGCTTCATTGTGTTCTCCCCCCCACAACAACATTAAGACTGGAGATTGCCAGCGTAACTTCTTTGGTGAGAATAAAATGATTATGGCAAATTTTCCCAAGCTTTCTGTTTCACTAATCATATATAATCACTGTATTGCTGCTTAAATGCATTTTTATTAAGATGCCTGATAGAGAATTTTGATCATGTAACATATCACTGTAATTGGTGATATTCTGAAGACTGCCATGACCACCTTTTTGGCGTCTTGACTTTAAAACTGTAAAATTTACAACTACGCTCCTAAATGCATGGTACAAACAGAAATACATATGGAAAAACAAATCAAGACCATCAGGAAAAAAACTAGCATTAGCAAAAGAGAAGAAACAAGACTTTGTTTTACAAAAAGTTGGTCATTCGATACTAAAAAGCGCAGGGCTGAAAGTGATTCTACAGAGAGCGTAACATTATCCAAACATTTTCTAGTTTTAGTACTCAAGCATAGTTGAGCTGACACGGTATAATTAGAGTCTCTTTTCATCTGTTTACATACTGGGCAGGAACTCCCTTAGTATGTACTATACTGAATTGTTTAAATAATGCCTTCAGGTATTATGATTAAATTTAAGCCCTCCTTTTTCCTTCAAGCATACAAATTATTCAGTTACTAACACATGTACAGGTCTCTTGGTCCTTCATTTTGTTATGAACAGAGGACTAAAAATATTTCCCATTCTTTTAATTAAGAGGCAATTTTACTCAGAGTTGGTTGTGAAACTACTTTTTTCCTTGCTCATAAATTTAAGGCCATGCAAAGTCTTAATAGTTGGAAACTGATTATGTAATAGCACAAAACAGGGCAGAGATCTAGACACCAAGACTGCTGCAGAAGAAACCACAACCACTCCAAGATCTGGAATTACAGAGAGAGAATGCTAGGATTTGACGTATGTGTTTGAAGGTCATCTTGTAGGCAAATAGCTAACAAGTTGGGCTTAAACACAAGGACTGTGGGGTTTTTTTGTTGTTTTTATTTTATTTGGGGTTTTTTGGTTGTTGTTTTGTGTTTTAAACAATCAGTTTTGTTTTCACTTGGGCAATGTGAAATGACCTACTTGTAGCTGATCCATATGAGGAGAATGATGAGCAAAACCATTCATCCTTGCTTCCCTCCTACATGCATGCCAAAACACACTGTGTAATATTGCAAGATTGGCCAAATTCTTTAGGGAACCACATACAATAAGCCTGATTTACTCTGTGGTTCTGCCACTTTCTGCTGTTAGTCTTCTATATCGGGGAGGGAAAAGACTAAGACTCATTATATTAAAGTTATGCAGGATTATCCTTTAAATCTTCTTTGAAAACAAGTGGTACTTGGTGTTACACACCAGAAAGATAAAGAAAGTGTTCTTGTTCCACAGCTAAGTTTGTTTCGCTTGTTCTGTAATATTAATGCATGCTAGGGGTTAAATGATACATGTACAGAGACAGAAAAAAAAAGTAAGATCATACAATCTCAATTACAATGCATGGGGCTTCTGACAGTTTCATTAATTCAAAAGCAATAAAGTGTTTATTGGAGGAACCTGAAATAAAAACAGAAGAAAGAGGGCAATATGGATTGTAACTGACTTTTTACCCTCTTGGGTGTAACAAGCAATGCAGCAAGGGACTTCTATAGCCTTCTGTGAAGCTTCTACTTTAGAGTGGGCAGGAATACAATCCCATGTTCTTAAAACTTATTTATTTATTTGAATTACTAATGAATTTGCTTTGTAAATCATAATTTACTATCATTTTAGAAACAAACCTTGAATGAACTTTATAATGTTTTACAACATAGCAAGTATCTAGACCTAAATTAACAGTAAGAAGACAAATAAGAACAGTAATACTGAAGGACATGCCATGAAAAGGACAACTAAACAATTTTTTTGCTTCTTTTACTATGAAGTTGAAGTATAAACTTGTTTTAGTAGAAAACAATTAATACATTCAATACTGAACAGACATGGAAAATTCGAGGTGTGAGTGACTGTGGATGACACTCACCTGTAAACAATTCTCTCCTTCTGCAAATCCTCCAGACCACAGCACAGTTCTGCAGCATAGAAAATAGCTCTTTCTTCATCAAAGCCAGGATTTCCCATGTTATATATGTGAAACTTCAAATCCCCTCCATTCATTATGGTTAATACTAAACACAGGGCATCTTTCGTCTCATATGTATAGGATAAACTAACCTAAAAATGGGGCAGGGGGAAAAGACAACCATTATTCATTCATAAACCCCAATACAATTCTCAACTCTTTTTTTCCAATACAAGCAACATATGAATCCTTTTTTAAAACAAAAAAGAACAAAACAGCCAAGTAGAGAATCGCTCCTGTCCAGTACTTGAAGACACAAAGGAATTCAGACTAATTTGCATGCATACACAAACCCTACATCACCGTACAAAAGTTTAGTGACATATCTGTTTAGATACCATAGACCTCCATCCAGACAATAGATTTATTGATGATGCCGCTCAGCTGCACGTTATCTATATTACTCTTTGTAAAGATAACATGTGCATATACCTTGTTTTATTAATACCTCAGGAATTATGCATTGTCAAACCATCTTCCTCAACTTCTACAAGACTCAAAGTTGCCCTACATTAGAGAAACTAAAACAGTTATTTAAGATCAAATGTGTAGTTTCTATTCCTCCCCCCTTCCTGCCTCCCCAAATAACTGCGTATTTCCCTGGCTCAGAACTTGCCAACAGTAAAGACTTAGTATAGCTCTTTATAGCCTTTCTTCTCACTGTATTTGGAATGAGGTGCTGATAGGAAAGGAAGAACACCGTATTTTTTTTTTCTTCAGGTTTTAGGTGAATGTTTTTAAAGGGCATTTAAAGTTTTAAAGTAGACTTTAAAGTGAATTTAAAGAAAAACAATTTTAAAACGATGTAATATACTGCAAAATTTAACATACGTTGTTTAAGTTACAAACTCAGTTTCAACAGAAAAAGCTATGCTATGCTGATGATCATCTGGCAGGATCTTCAAAATTACCTACAGAGATTAACTAACTTGTACTGAAAGCAATGGGATTTAAACATACTTACCTAATGTAAGCTAAGTATAAGTTAGGTAAAAATCAGTAGGATTTGATTGACTCAATAAATGTATTTTTAAACGCAGTACAAGTACATAAAGGCCATAACTCAGTAATAAGTCCAAACTATTCCTTCAGAAGCATAAATCCAATACTAAATAATAAAATGAAATAAATATACAAATCAGCTCTTCAGGGGAAGGGTTCCTATTTGGTGGTTTTAAACTGACCTGTCCAGCTACTAATGACTTCACTTGTGGCACAGGCATGACAAATTATCTACCCACTTCCAACTCAGTATTAGTGCAGATCCTAGATCTAGATCCAATCTGCTGCATCAAAAAAACATTGGATAGCAAGAGGAAAATAACTTATGCTCAATCCTATAAAGTGATTTCAAATTCAACTTTGATCAATGATTGATTTATAATATTTATATATCTTGAAAGAGTATTACTAAAAAAAAAAGACGTTTCACTCTTATCTCGCATATCTCTACAACTAGTAATTTCTGGATCAATTCAGGTAATTTCTGGATTCAATTTCAATTCAAGCCCATGAGCCTTGTGAGAAGATAACATTAGCATATTTATATGAAAACATTACTTATAATAATTTAAAATACATTAACGTATCTCGCCAGCAGGTTCTTAATTTTTCTTTTAGCTGGCAGTATTCTACAGGGTTTTTTTAATACATAAAGCTTATCAGAAAATACATACATACATATTTTATACATATATATATATTTGTTTATAAATAAATTTCACTACCCTCTAACACAGGTACTTTAAAATCCTCTCTGAACAGCAATACAAAATTTATCAGTAAATGGATTTAAAAACAAAGCAAAATGCATTTAAAATTGACATTTAAATGACAACAATTCAATGAAAAAATAAACGTTACCTGGGGGAAAGTTTACCTGGTATATCTTTGATCATTCTAAGTTATTTCACTGCTTAGCAATTAGAGCTACTAACAGAGCATAATTTACGTGATAGCATCAGGTTAAAGTATTAAAACATTCATTCTACGGAATTTCTGTTTCAAAGTTATGTTAATTGTTTCACATCCAAGATACCTTTTTAAGCCTTAATACACAGCAAAGCAATATAACTAACCTGAATCGAAATACTAGTCAAATTTCATGTTTATCTTGAAATGTATAAGCAATACAGTAACGAATGCTATGAAAATACCTAAGGATATAAAAACTCTACTATTGAAAGTCACAGAAATGCAGGATATGCAACTTCTAATGGCAATTAAATGGCAGACTCTCATGAAATCACCCCTTTGTAAGTGCATTTATGAATGACCTCCAAAAATGAAATTAGAAATCAGCATATATTATACGAAAATAGGTGTATGGGAGGGAAGAAGGAGGTAAGAGAAGAAAACAAAGCAATGCATTGGAAGAAGAGACAGAGAAGAGAGAGAAAGAAAAAATAGGATGGAATAAAGTATATGGAATATCCTCTTTATTAAACATAGGAAAACATACTCAGTCATAGGCTGCAGCAGAAATAGAATTTAAGTGATTATTCAAGTCTGAGTAATACAGGATAATCTATTTACCTTTAAACAGAGGACAACGATTCTGTGGCATCAGCATGCTGAAACACAACCTAATGTTTTGGTTTTAAGTGAGAAATAAAGCTGGCAGACTAAAACCAATTCAATATTGGATAAAAAAGCCCTCTGCACAAAACTACTCACAATCACACAATCATACATTATTATATCAATCATTTATCTCAGCAGTCATGCATTCTCTAAATCAATTAAAAAATGTCTTGTGCCCACAAGGTCCTGGAAGAGACTGAAATGAAGCAAACAAAGCAAGACAAACTTCTGAGAATAAAATCAGAAGTAGATACTTACTACAAATCTACTATTCACTTTTTCTAGAATTCTTTTTTCATTTAGAGCCATTGATTCTCCTTTCCTCTTCTTTATTCTCTTTTTTTCTAGCTTTTTACAAGCATACATTTTTCCTGTTGCCCGTACTTGACAGGCACACACCTAAAAAAGAAGGAAGGTGTGTCAGAGATGCTAGGGGTTTTTTAGAATTTTTTATAAAGAAGATAAAATTTTATTTTCTTTTTTCACACTCTTGAATGCTCTCAGACAATGAAGGCCTATAAGCATCAATACAGAGCTTTCACCCATGAAACAACTATGAAGGGTCACAAAAGCTGTTACAGAAGTAGAAAAAGTGATTTTACAGGAGCAAACCCATTTTTGTTGGGGTTGAATAGTTCAGTAAAACTGTGGATCTTGTGTTGGTGAAACACCTGACTGTGGTAACAGTATATGTCTAGGCAAGCAGGACAGAGGACAAACATCCACACCGTAATCAAGTGGGAGAAAGATAATGATAATTTGGTAACCCTCCTTCCCCTTCAATAGGGCTCTGGTTAAAGCATGTAGGGGCGAAATAAACCCAATGAATTATAAACAGAATGAATAAAATCTATAGATTTTCCTATCAGGTTCATGAATATTCTACATAATTGTTAAGTAGAAACTACATTCTCATTGCCAAATGAAATTTCTAAACAGAAGCAACTCTTGTAGTCAGTGGAAGTTTTCTGCATCTTTGTGCATGACCTACAATACTGAAACTAACACATTAAAAGAAAATGGTTTGAATTGATGACCATTTGCCAGGTGATGTGTCAAATGTAGATTGTTAGAGTCAAGAGTTAAAAAAACTGCTCCTCCTCTGTATTAACCTTTTTTTTAATTCTCAAGGATTGCCTTGCAGAAAGATACTTCCGTACTCACCTCTCCAAATCCACCTTTGCCTAGTACTCGGTAATGCCTAAATGTGTGTTTGGTTACTGGTTGCCTGATTAACAGAAAGAAACAATTACTGCAACAGGAATTACAGGAGTTAGTAATCCCCTCCCCCCCCCCGAAAATGAAGGTCTGTGTTAATTTTCTCCTTCCTGTTCTGTGACATCTTACTGAACAACGGTTGCCTTGACCTCATGAGGACAGTATTGTAGTAAGCTGAATTTCAAATGAAAGGGGTGCTCTGATTAGAAACATTGGCTCCCTCGTGTGGTCATCAGACATTCACAATAGCAGGAAGAAAAGCTGATCAATTAGGGCCTGTGCTGTTTATGGTTAGAGCCTTATCTGTTCTCATCAACAGTCAATTTATCACCTCCAGTTGTCTCCCTTAGCTGCAGTATATTGACATGTAGGCTGCGTTTCAAAGAGATCACACTTACAATACAGCATTTAAAAGGTAAACCATTTCTGATTTTGCTTTGCTGTTTCAAAAAAGAAAGAGTTGTGGTATGCAACTGCAGTTCAAGAGCCCAATTGTTAAGATATTGATGTAGTGGAAGAGGAACAAATAACTGGAGGCAGTAAAGTTGTCAGCAATTCTATGCTAAAACACTCCTAAACATGTATCAGAGCAGGGCTATTTCATGGTGGTGAGCTGGGGGTTTTTTGTTTTGTTTTAAAAGAGCATTCATTGTTAATGCAGCTTTGTTCTCAGGACAACAAATGGAGGTTCATTTGGTAGAGAATTTGGTTTAATTGAGTAACTTCCCTAATTCTCTTCCTGGCTTTTGCTACTAATTCAGGCAAACAAGGACACTGGATAATTGGAATTTACCATAAAATTAATGCTCAGACACCTTAATGTTTGAGTATGTCATCATGATACCCAGCAGTGCTGAATTAGAATCAATTTGTACCAATTTCAGCCTTCTGAAAAAGTTTGGACACTCATTTAGTATTGATTTAAAAGCCCAAACTAGATTCTGACATATACAAATCTCGCTGACTTGTAATTGCTAGATCTATGTCTGTACCACCCTGAAAAACTGATTAGTTACTCAATCACCCAGTGAGTTATAAAACTAGATTAATCTGCTTATTAACCACTAATTAGACCAAGTTTGAAACTAAAGGATGATAGCATTCCCAAGAAAGATTGGTTTCCCACTGCACACTTGACAGCCAAATATACATCCATATGATAATAAATTTGCATTTACCTAATACAAATTTACCACTTAAAGACTCCTGGACAGATATTTCTGTTGGAGTATTAGCTGTCTTGCTGTCCCACCAACATCATCCTTTACATCTTGTCTTCCAGATCATACTTTCTTAGACAGGCAGTGTCATTTACTAGGGCTCTATAGCATTTCTAGCATAACAAGAAGAATTGGCCACAAAGCAAAGCAAAATTATAATGCAAACATTATAAATAAACTTACTTTTCCAGCCATTTCCACTGTAAAAAACGGGAAAAATACACACTCTCTTGGTAAGCTTCAAAAGGTCTTCTGCTTAGGTATTCATGGACAATTCTAGCAACAAGAAAATAAAATCAGTCTTATACTGAAAAAACTGATGAAGCAGGAGGTGCTATCAATTTATTAAAATATACTTAAACATATCAGTGAAGCTGTAGGCAGAAAAACATTGTCACTGTGCTCTTGGTTTTAACCTAGATGTCTCACAAAGTGAGTGCCTGTCACAGAAAACTGTTCCTGTCAAAACACAAGTGAATGCCAAACTACTGTTACTTACAGTAACTAGGAAGTTTGACCTCTGCATTCTCATTAAGTGTCTTCAACCCCACCTAAAACATCAGCCTCTCAGCAACTATGCAATACATGTATGACCCCACGAATATGGCCTCTGAAAGATATTTGCAGGAAAGTATCTACAAGTTTTCATACATTCTTTGGAGACTGGTAAGTAAAATTTTATTCTAGAATTTCAAATTGAAATACTAAATGCCATATCCAAACCTGAACACCAGGTACCTTATCATTCCCCGTAAATTAAACACCAAGGTGGGGGGAGAGAGAGGGGAGGAAGGAAAACAAGTCATTCAAACTGTATTCAGATATTTATTGGACAGAGGAAAGGGGATGACCTACATGACAGATCCTCCATTTGAGACATGTTTTACTAGGTGTTCTCACACATCCCTTTCAATCTTATAATCTCAGGTTGTTATAAAGTATCCTTATTTTTGTTGCCAGGGAGATGACCCAAGCAGTGACAAAATGTGTTGTAATCCTTCAGACATGATCAAGCATGCCTTGAAGAACCAGTAATATTAGAAACATAAAGGCTTTAGAAAGACATGCAACACTGGTAAACATGTACTGTCCCTCCAAGAAAAGCCTTCCCTGCTGCTGCTGTGTGAAATATCACTTCATGACTTCAGAACAAAACCACGTTGCATTTGTTTGTGTTAACTATCACAATCGATCCTCTAAATAGCCATCTTAATGCAATATAACTGTTGACCTCAGTTCAACCTGTTTTCAAGAACCATAAATTGTGTAACATTGTTCAGAAACCTTTCAGGCTCTAGTTTATAACTTCATATTTTTCTAAGTACCTTCATCATGGAAGAGGAGTCACTGTAAAGGCAACAATATAATAAAGTGAAATATTATTCTAACTTAAAGAATACTTGGTAGCAGATAATAGTGTGATTTTATGGAAAAATAGCATTAAACAAAAAGCTCTGCAAAAGTCAGACATCTACATCACATCTGAAGGAAACCTAGTCCTTTAATAAATGTGTTCCAAATTTCTTACCTATGCTCAGCAACCAAATACTCTTGGGTGTAATAGCTTCACCTTTCATTTCTCTCAGAAACACATGAATTTCTCTTGTGATACTCCAACTTAGCACTATGCATTTTTAACTTACCTAGTACAGTCCATAAAAAGATCCTTAGAAGGGTTCTTTTCCAGTCTTGCTTTACATTCATTTACTGTTTCCTGAGGTATTTCTGGCAAATGTGCTGCAGACTTTACGCAATTAAAAAAAAAAAAAGGGGCAACAATGAAAGCAATTTTGTAAATCAATAGAACGAGTAAAAGTTCCGTATACAAAGTGAAATGAAATCTGCTAATACAGAAAAAGGAAAGGAATGGTTTGGCTAAAGAGAAAACCAAGAAAGTCATATTTAGGCAAAATTTTTATTTGTTTGCTATTACAGAAAAATGCATTGAAAGCTATTACAGTTATTTACGATTTCAGTATCCAGGGAAACAAACTTGGCAATAAGCCAAATTTCTTTTTCTTTCCATAAGTCTACCACCACAAAAGCAAGTTATCTATTTGGTTTGACAGGATGGAAGGAAGGGGAAAGAAACACACACACAATTTGGGAAACTATTTCAAACCAGCCCAAAGAAATCTGGTTTTTTTGCAAAAACTGCATGTGACTTATGGTAGTCCCAAAGAAACTATGAGAAGAGATGTGGCAAACTTGGAGTCTATCTGCTTTTAAGGCATCTGCAAGACTTTCATTTGGAGTAAAGCCTTCTCAAGATGATCAAAGTAAGAGAAGCAGAAGGAGCATCTATTCATAGAAAGCAAACGTCTAATTATATATCCACTGAAAAGCCTCTATCAGATACCAAAGAACAGACTCTTAAAAATCAATCGGTGAGATCTAATATATGCAAAAGATCTGCTATTAATGATCTCCATGCAAAATACAGAGAAACAGAATGCTCTAGAACAAAACAAAACAGCATTTCACTTTGTGAAAACCTGCAGCAATTCTGAAAATTTACAGCAAACCAACCAAGGCCACACAGGAATCTGAAAGAAGCCTGAGAATTTCAAGAATTCCTCATTCTCATGTCTTCAGACTACAAAACTCTGAGTTAATTTGTTGGTAAGTTTTCTTTAGATGGTAAATGAGTTTGTTTAAAAATATGTCTTTACTTGAGACCAGTATTTTAATTAGAAAACATAGGAGAATACATTGTAATGGTAGTAGTCTTAAAAGCAGAAATCAGTCAAGGTTTCTGCTCAAGCTGATAAGAGTTTCACAATTTTAGAAGGCAGTATACCTTTCAAAAAGACAAAAATGGGACTAATGAAGTTTGAAAGTCAATTTACTAAAAACAATGCAACCACTTAGATCTCTATTTATCTGACATTTACAAAACACTTGAGACAGTATTTTGCAATATAATATATTTACCCCATTAGTGAAGTACGTCTCTAAAACTTTCAGGCCACAGTCTATACGCTTTTCATCTGAAGATACCTCATATTCTGCCTAGGGGAATGGAATTGAAAATTAAATTATGTTCAGAGCTATTTGGCACTACAGTCTTTTACATGATGCTAGGTAAATTTTATCATGAATAACACAATGCTCCTAATATAAAAGGAACTGAAGAATTTCATTGTTTAAAATCTATTTAAAGATTTTTAGGCTACATAGTGAAACATGTATGAAGAACAGTCTTCAGGAAAAAAGCACATGGAATTTAACTTTTGGAAAACATACAAAAACTAACAATTAGTCTAAATGCAATTACAGAAACTGCATCCTAGGGGTTAAATTAGATCAATTACAATGAAATAGTATTTATGTAGTATTGTAGGACAGAATGATCCAGATGGGAAATAATTAAATAACAGTACAATAATCAGCTTTTTCTTCACTGTATTATTTTTTTTCCTTCATGTATTTTTCTTTACTACAGTCTTGGGTAAAACTAGGATAAAACTACTACTTTCTACAAGGTGATGTTAACTGGAAATAAGTAAGATTTAAACCAAACCCTACTTCATTCTTTGAGAAAATAAAATTGAGTAGATACAAAATTTTGTGAAGTTTTTGACTTAGTAATATATGGTACTGTGATGTAGAAAAAGACCATTGTGCAATACAGTGCGTACTGCAGATAAACAACTGGCAGCTTAATAGAGCTCCAGAGGTAGCTACTTCTGAGGAAAAAAAACCCAAACCATCAGACAGATTCTGGTATTGAAAAACTCCAAGGACTACTTAGTATTAATAATTTTAAGGAATAATCTAGAAGCAGACATCAGAAGTTACAACATTTAAAGATAACACAGAATCTGAGGAAAGATGAATTAGAAAAAAGCAATCTCAAACAGCAACCTGTATTAGCTTCGTAAGCTGGGCCAACTCAATCAAAGCTTATTTCATACCTCAGAATGTAAATGCATGCACCTAGGAACAAACAATATATGGCAGACCTCCAGAATGGAGGACTGTATCATACAAAACAGCAGTTTGGCATATTGAGACAACAATTGTTAAGAACCTCATAGGAAGTTCCAAGTGATTGATCTAATCGGAACAGAAGTTATGTACCTTTATAAAGAAAGATAGAACACTAAAAAATGACAGTTCAGGAACCAAACACAACACACAATACTGGAAATAACAGAATCCCTGAACTCCAGTTCTGCAATCAGTTGCAGCTAATCCACACTGACTCACTACTAAGTCATCAACATCTTTTTCTGCTGAGACATTATGGTATCAACCACTTCAGCACAGTACTCAAATCCATAAACAATTGCAAGCCATTGTTTTTGCTACTTTAATTCCAGAACAATCAGTCTAATGGTAAGGAATTCTTCTGCAACTACCAAACAACCTGAGCAGGTCAGAAAAGTTAATCAACCACAGCAGTGCACTTACCACCTTTAACATCTTCAATTATGCCAAAGTAGTCACTAATTTAATACAAACAGTTAGGCATACTGTTTTAAGCAGATACTGTAATTTAAAACGAAGTTTAAAAGACAGCCCTGTCAACTATTTTCTGTTACTCACAGAGCTTAAGAGGGAAGTTTGAGCTGTCAGCCATTCTTTTTCATGCTTGAGTAACCTTGTCCCCAGCTAGTGAAATGAGTCACTAGATGATTGGATAACTGTAATTCCTCACTTTAATTTCTGACACTTTTATTCAATTATTTCACAACTCGTCTTTCTGTAAAGCCAAGCTGACTCCAGACTTTAAGCTCACACCTTTTCAAGAGTTAAAGCTTACCAGTCTTAGTACTCAGTACAGGTAGACAACATAGCATTGTACTACCTTGATTTTGCCATTTTGGCGTCCTGAAATAATCATGCTGCTGAAGTCACATTGCTCCATATAAGAGAGTAAACTCTTTTAATTAAGATGCAAGGCTCTTAAGACTATTTATGCCAGAAAGTTTATTTTCATAAAGATTAAGTCTAAAGTTTATTTAAAATAAAAAAAAAATTAAAATTGGAAAAACATGAGATAAAAACCCCACAACCTTAGCCCTTCCCTTCCCATTACTGCCTTACAAACAAAACCAACAAAACACCCCTCAGTCCTACCTCCCCACCCCAAAAAAAGCTTGAACAAGCTTGCTGAAGTCCAGTCCTGAAAAGGGAATCAGGCTAACTCAGGAACCATCTGTAAGAGATACTAGGTATTTTATGTCACTTCCTTGATCAAGACAGCATGCTAGCTTTCAGATCATGAGAGCCACCAATTAGAGATTATCTTAATTCTTAAGAGACTTCTGTTTCAGTGATTCCCAAGCATACTTCTTCACCATGATTTTTCAAATGGAAGTTAAAAAATAATAATAATAATTTAAAAAAGTCAATTGTGAAATCATCCCTTACATCAGATTATTTCAACTATGACATTCTTTGTTAATTCACAGAAGTGTTGCAATCCACATAACATTATAGGTTGCATATTTCAAAACAATTCAAAGTTTTCACTTAGTGTAAAACACAGTTACTTCTCAGAGACAATTTCACCTGAAAAATGACATCTGTAGAGCAAAGACAAGCCTGCCTTACAGTCATACCTGAGATTTTTTTCTCCTTTGTGCTGCCTAAGATTCTGCTACTCCTTATCTAAGCTTTTAAGGATTAAAAATGTGTACAGAAGTTGTAACCATTAAGGGTACATCCACAGTTGTCAGTGATTTCCCCTTGGTGTGACGCTCATTAAAGGCTCTGGTTTACATTCAATTCAAGATATTTAGCTCCACTGTTCTGGATTTTCATTCAATCCATTCTATGTCTTGAAACGCCCCTGAGGAGTAAGCCTAATTGCACAAAGATTCCTTGACAAATATAAGGCAATTCTACTTATTTGACACTAAAGTTCCTTTTTAGCTGATCAAGTGCTTCAGTTTACACTTCCGTAGCGGGAAGAAAGATACGGTGAAGTGGGGGCACAGCAGTAATCCCACATACTTCCTTACACCCTTCCTTACACCTCTCAGAGCCATCTTGCATTCTGAGACTGTATTTTGGGATGCATGTAAGCAACAGCATAATTTGACCATCATCTTTGGTCATTTGTTCCCTGAATATAAGAACAAAAATGGGTGGGATGAGGAAAACTCTTCTTTTGGCAGCAATCTCAGTTTAAGACTATATCTTACTGCGCTTGGATTAACTATGAGGGACAAAGAATAAAAAGCTCTGAGCTATTATTCTCTCCTCTTAAGCACTGTTGTGTGCTTGCTTACTCTTCTCATTACTTTCCCCCTCCCCGTGAGGGTTTTGGCTGAGGATTTTTTACAAAACATGGCTGCAGGCACACTTCCTTCCTCCCCTCATTCTTTAGTGTTAGATACCAAGATGCAAATGTATCGAGACAAAACTTCCTTTTCCCTTGGTTTCTCAAATCTGGTTTCTCTCCTTCCATAGATGGTTCCCTAAATTTCCATCTCCATTGTATTTTTTTAATTAGCACATTCTGTCTAGCCTAGGGCTTCCATGCAAGTTGCAACACTTTCAAGCCTATGTTTACAACATTTTCAAGTCTGAGCATCATAAGTAATATTCCTTGTACACACATCCTTTTAGACTCAAGGCGGCAAGCAGCATGTCTTTCTAAAATTATTTCTCTCATTCCCATCATGCCCATTTTTATAGCTCTGACCATACCAAGATGGCAGAGATTTTATAGTACATATTAAATATCTTCCTTTAAGTAACAGAGCCAGAGTTCTTTGACATTCATCAAAAGTTACAGCTTTAGAGTTGGTAAAGAGTAAATCTCACCATATTTTCATGTATGCAGCATTAGTGCACAGATGTGTTTAGAGAAAATTAATGTTTTATAAAATTGTTGAGAGTTAACCCTGGTAGGCAGCTGAACCCCACACAGCCGCTCGCTCACTCCCCTCAATGATAATCAGAAAGGTAGAAGTGAGAAAACTTGAGGGTTGAGATATAGACAGGTTAATAGATAAAGCAAAGCTGCACGCACAAGCAAAGCAAAATAAGGAATTCATTTACTTATTCCCATCAGCAGGGAGATGTTTAGCCTTTTCCAGGAAAGCAGGGCTTCATCATATGTAACGGCTACTTGGGAAGACAAACACCATAACTCTAACTTCCCCACTTCCTCCTTCTTTCCCCCAGCTTTTATTGCTGAGCACGGCGTCATATGGTACGGGATATCCCTTTGGTCAGTTGGGGTCAGCTGTCCCAGCTGTGTCCCCTCCCAACTTCTTGTGCACCCCCAGCCTACTCGCTGGTGGGGCAGTGTGAGAAACACAGAAGGCCTTGATGCTGTGTAATCGCTGTTCAGCAATAACTAAAACATCAGTGTTATCAACACTGTTTTGGTCAAAAATCCAAAACATAGCACGTGAGCTACAATGAAGAAAATTAACTCTATCCCAGCCAAAACCAGTACAAAAATCAAACAAAAATGTATAAGCTATTGCATACTGATATCCATCTCCAATTTCTCACTGCTTACCACTGCATCCAGAAATTCAATGCATCTTTTCAAATCTGGTCTGGAATCACAGAACTGTCTGAAGAGAAGTCTTCCTATCGGCTGTTTGTCACAAAGCTGGTTATAGTCTCTTTCTGAGAAAGAAATAATAAGTAAATATCGTTGTTTATTTTTATCTTTGTCATAGCATGGTCCTTACTCCCTTTTGAGAATAGGTCAGAAAAACATCACTAAAACATGAAGACTTTACATTACCGTATTTAGCAAAGACATAAAAAACATGCAATGATCCCAAAGAATAGTGAAACACTCACTTCCAGCCACATTTGTCTCTTATAGACTATGACATTTATTAGAAACTCATGGAATGATATGGTTAAGTTTCATTTAGGTTGGGGGGTGGAAAGCAACAATACTGTGAAATAGCAAACCCAAAGCAAACAAGATTGTTTGGCAAGAAGGAATACAAGATAATAACAGAAAAGGTTAAAAAATTATTACAAGACATTAAGAAAAAAAGTGAAATATATTACCACGTCATTCAAATTACAACATGATTCCTTTTTCTAATTCATGGCTTTGTAAATTTATCCTCTAGGAGCAGTTTCCTTTAACAAACAAGGAGCTGTGATACAGCTTTTATCTTCTCATAAATTTATCTTCTCATAAATTCTCCATCACATTAAAAGTTTAATAGCTTTTTTTGCTAATTAGCATTCAGAAGCAAGACAGAATCCTTTCAGTTAATACCACCAAACTCTTATCCTTCCTTCTCAAAAAAACCAGACAGACCATTCTACAGGACACCTACCGATTGAGCATTTAATACCTTCACAGTGACTAACAGGTGGCAACTTCAGCATCTCTTTCCATTTTTTACTACGCCCACTCCGTTTGCCTAGAAGAAAAATATGAGTAATGTAAAACACAATACTATGTCAGAATAAAATTAAATATAACATTAACAGCATAAAATTAGGTCACTTCTGCATAGATCTGTCAGACCACTTTTCGTGGCTAGCAAGAAATCCATCTGCAAGGATATCCAAACCAGTAACAAACTTGATATAGAAGAACTTTTATATCAAACACTAACAAATGCAGAAAGTCTTTTGCAAGACAAATATTTTGCATTTTGGCTGTGCATACAGAACATCTCTGCAGAGACAAGGCAAATGTCTAGGCATTCTGAAAATTACAAACAAAACTGAAACATCAAAGACAGAAACTAAAAAAATTTGAGAATTATCTCTCAACCATGGTGAAGAATGGAAGACATTAAAGCTGAGTAACAAAACACTTAACAAAGTTCTTAAACACATTTTTGGATAATCAAGTTGTACATAAATATTCTCTTTCTTTTTTTAAGGGCAGTAATAGTAGTAAGAGTAGACTCCACTAATAAATGAGTGGGCATTGCTCAAATACACACCATTTATCCTAGACTATAGGAGGATACAGGATATCAGGAAGAACTTAGCTGTTGTAGAATTCAGATCTTTTCAATGCGTCAGATTTCACAGCACTAGTATTAAACTGATTTTTAAAAACTACTACAGTATTTTCCCCATTGTTTCTCAAAAAATACATCTGTGCTCCATTTTCTATGTTAAATTGGAATTTTTGCACATTACTTTGACCTGAAGAAGCCAATTCCATTTACAGAAGATATGCATACTTATCAAAAAAGCAAAGAGATAGATACAGGATCATATACATATATATATAAAAAAAATATTGCAAAACATTTCAGCGGAAGAGTAATTTTTGTGCTGCAAAATATTTTAAAAGAAGATTTTACTAAGTGATATGGCCAGATGCATTTCCACATGACAGAACAGTAGCAAAACTGCACAGAAACTTTCTAACTGTACCAAAGCAGTATGTACCGTTAACCACAATGGGAGAGAAAGGAAGGGAGTTACCCTATGTAACCCGAATAGAAACCAAGCAGCAAACAGTACTCAACTCTCTCAGAATGAAAGTGTTAGGGAGAAAGGAACTAATATCTTCAGAATAATAAAATATGTATTAAAAAAAAAAAACCTCTTCACTCAAACATACAGCTTCTTGAACAGTTCCGCCATTGCAGTCAGAGCAGTTCCAGCTTAGTGTACCTTAGCCCATATCAAATTTACATTATCTTTGCTAACAGGAACATTGACATCTCACTGTGCTGCTGCAACAAAACATTCTCAACTCAGTATCACTAGAAAAGTAAACAAATAAGGAATACAAAACCTTTAAAAGCTGGCTTGCAGAGATTCTCTGAACTGATACCTACTCTCTAAAAAACCTTCTTCTGCACTTTATTTCCTAATGTTCATTCCTAATGTCATTTGCCTTCAAAATATTTTAGAACACAAATATATCAAATCTACTTCCCCCCCCCATACTTCATGCAGTACCAGAACTAATCATGAAGCGTAACTACCAGCACCATTAAAACAAACTCCCACTATTACAACAAATTATTTTTTATGTTAAAAAGAAGTTGAGTATATGCTTGAAGAAAATCAAACCACACAGAGCAAAGAGATGCATTTCTAACAGAACTGAACAGAAACAAAATCGAAGAATACTATCATAGATAGCCTGTACACATACATTGCATAGAAAAGGACTGGGTATAGATTATTATGTGATCATGAAAAACAATGGACAGAAGCATCAACCTAATTTTTAACCATGCAACTGAAAAGCTGCAAGGTCCACAGAAGCTAAATTTCTTCTGTTAGAAACTGCTCAGAAAGACTCATTTGTGCATGACACAGTACAATCAGTATTGACCAAGAATGATAAACTGACCCAAATTCATACTGCAATGCTGTTTGGAAAAAGTAAAACTGAACTGTGATATACACCAACTATATAATCTTTTGAAGCACAGTTAAAGAAAAAAAAAATAAACCCAAAAAACCCAAACCAAAAAAAAGAGGATCACTGGTGCATTATACTTCAAGTCCTACACAAGAAAGTCTGCTGTATTTTGCCAGTTACTTACGATGTGACCATTATGAACTTCACTTTACAAAAAGAGACCACATGCTAGAATGCAATTGAATTCACCATCCTATAGAAGTCAATAAAGACTACATATAATTTATTAATGGTACACAAGAATCAAATGTTTAGGAGTACCAACTAAATCAACATGTTCTCTCTTTTCTCTGAACTGATTGTTCTTACATTTACAGCAAATGCACAGAAAAAGTCTGTATGTCCCAATAATGTAAAGAGAATGCATGACCTACATCATTTACAGATAAATTAGCCATTTCTGGTAAAAGTTAGGGGAGGAGGCCAATTTGTTTGTCATATTATTCCCTAATTGCAAAATCCTTTTCCATTTCTGAGGCAGTTTAAAAGAAGTATCAATTCAAATTATAATAGTTGTGGTTTGTAAGTGTCTTAATATTGATTTCAGAGCTTCTATTCTGGATCTCATTCTAAAATACTTCAGATAAAATTATTCCAGAAAGACCAACAGTTTACTTTCCAACACAGCAGCAACAAAGCCATTAGGTTAATCTGCTTTATGGTTGACCTATGTGGTTCAGATGAATTACCACTTTTGCCTCTTTCAGATGTAATTGCTGGCTAGAACAATGTCCAACTTGAAGCAACTCATCTTTTACAAAGAGAAGGGTGGATGCAGCAATACACCATCACAATGAGGAAACACTGCAATTACATTTTCATGTACGTGAGAACCTTACCTTCTTCTCCTCCCCAAATTACTTCTTAGAGTTTGAATTTCAGCATTTACCTCTTTACATGTTTTCGCTTCTTAAAAAGATATGTACTAAATTCAGTTAGATCATTGCACTAGAATACGGTATGGGAAAGACGTTTAGACGTTTTCATTTTCAACTTTTTTTTTTTTTAAACTTCAGAGACACATTTGAAAAACTTATGTAAGGCAAGGTGGTTGGCTTATTCATCAGTAAAAACACAACGAGTTGCAAAAAAAGAAACTGCTGTGGCAAAACAAAGTGATCTGGTATAGAAACAGATTTAGGCAAATAAGAATATTTTTCAGTCATCAGATGGACTTCCCACAGCCACAGTGATCTCCCTTACAGACAGGATTTGTAGCATGACTCTCATTTCACTGAGCACAATGTTCAGTTTTCCTTGAGATAGAAAACTTTAATTCTGTCCTACAGAATGAAATTAGTGAGAAGCATTGCACTATCTTTGGCTAATAAATGTACACAGACTATATGTGGTAAGATTCAGTGGCTACTACACTGACACTGAGATTCTGCCGTTGAGTCGTTCAGGGACCTCTGTGCTTCAGCTTTCCTGCCTGTAAAGGGCAAGTGACATATCTCTGTGGTTGAGAAGCACACAGCTATGTAGCACTAGGGGTGCATGATTGCTACATCATTCTTGCAAAACTGATTCCACAAACCAGATTGTCAGATACCAGCTGAGAAATTCATACTAGACCACACCCAGATAAGCTCTGAAAGCATAAAACTGCAACAAGAAGACAACCTACAGCATGCCTTTAACTGTATCAATTGGTTCAATGAAAAATGCAAAAGAATTGATGCAGAAGCTCTACATTATCCATCCTGAGATGCGTGAGAATAATCCGGGTACATACACTGTCTTATAATAAATCTTTCCCACAGCAGAGAAAGTTGCAGGCAGGTTTCCTAACAGATTTTAAACTCACATGAATTCAAATCTTCTCGTACTTACAGCCACATTTTCCTTCAAACCACTCACGATAAGGATTAAAACCTTTCACTGAAAACTCAAAACGTTCCTGTTTAACTATGGCCTTATGCTACAAAGACATTTGTAAACACTGCCCACTAAGTAACAAATATTGATGGTATGCCCTTACTGTGCAAGATCCACCTTCAAGACACAAAACACTGCGGAATTGATACCTCAGGTCTTCAGGTCAGAATGGTAACACTAAATTACCACTAACTTCAGGGTAGGAGACAAGTTCGCACACACCATCACTTGAGGAAGGCTGTCATGCTTCTAGTTCCAGAGACAGCTCATACAGTACTGCTTTGTGGGGTCTTGCAACCTTCTTCAATGCGCAGGTCAAATAGATTTTTTGACATTTCAGTTCCTTGAAAAACAAGCCTGGTCACAGCTTACAACTAGGTTTAACAGAGTGGCATCTTTTTTATACAGAGAAAGATTTTTTTCCAGAAGTATGATACATATCATCTGGTTGGCTCTCAGCAAGTTTACCAGAATCACCTAGCTGAAAATTCAGGTTTCAGCGCAAGGTAGGCACCTAACTCTTCAGCATTATAAAGGCCAAGGCACTTCTGAACACAAACAGAAGCAAAATTGCAAGCAGTTCAATAAATAAACACATAAAAGATACCTATAGACTACAGATTATTATGGCATTTTTAAGATAATATTCCTCACACTCCTGGATTCAAGTGCCTAGAGTTGGCCTTCAGCAAGGTAATGCTCAAGTCCTCTTGCTCATCTGACTGTTGGAGCAGTAACACTGGAAGCAGTTAAAAACCCCAGGTATCTACGTGAACATTTGTGCAGCTTGTTTATATGCACAATCATTTATTGTTCCCACAGCTATAACCACTTGAACAACTGGTTCTTCACATCGGCTCTATATACAATTCCAGTAATCATGTGCACATTTAAGAATGTTAGTGCATACACGCTGAACTTCTGCACCTCTTTAGAAATTAGGTATGAAAGTCTTGTATCAACTTAAGTAAATGTAACTAATCTGAACCAGAATGTATTAATCTAATCTTGCAGTCAAACAATGTAACATCTGTGTATACATTTGACTTTGATGTGTCTATAACAACAACTTAATGAATTGGGTTTACTAGAGGAAAAAAACACAACACAGTAAGAAAACTCCAATTTTACAGACGACTCCTTGACAAACAAGGATTTTTTTATCATGATGGTACATCAAGACTGCAACAGATAGAAAAGAAGTAAAATTCCTTTAAGTAGATTGGGAGACCTCTAGTTATAATTGCCACGTTTGAAATAACCAAAGCAGCAGTGTGTATCAATAACTAGACCTCTCATGTTGTGTTTGTTTAGTAAATGTAATTATTTAGATTCCAACATGCCCACATGCATTCTTCTTACAGTTCATTAAATAAAGGACAAAAAAGCAGACATTGTGCATAATTCTGTACAAACACAGGAAGACATGTTTCCTGCCGTAATGAGTTTAGAGCAATTTAAAGCACAATGCAATAAGGGAGTGCAATAGAACATAGGAGGCAAATAAGGGAAGAACAGACAAAAATAACACCAACTGCAAAAACTCACGGAACTCTTACGTTAAAAACTTGTATTTGCTGCTAGTGAATGGACTTTCTGGGTATGAGTGTGCCTTGGTTTCCCACTTGTCCATACTCCATAAATAATTAAAGATTTTAGTTCAGTTTGATTGCTCAGATCACTGCAGCTTGGCTATCTCCTTAGAATTTTCTTCCTAGCTACAAATACACACATTATAGGATATCTGCCTATGTATCATCACCAATACCATACTGAATTATTACCTTATACGGCAAGCAAAAGTAGGATTTATTTTGCTTGCAGAATTATTCCAGTTTTTTTTAAACCTAGACAGATAAAACATACAATTTGAGTGGACTGCTTATTTTTTGTGAAGAGTGCTACACTAATACAATTTCAATTCTGAAACAAGTATCTTTCGGGATTCGCTTAAGCCAAACTGTGATCACATTCTGTTACTGAAAGGTTCCTGCTAACTCCATCCTTGGGCTGCACCTAACAATTATCAAATCTACAGGAGCTTGCTGATCCATCTGAAAACTAATTTTGGTAAAAAACACCCAAACCCAAAACACCCAACAACATAGGAAAAAAAACCACCACAACAACCCACACACCGAAGATTGGTTCATAGATCCAACTGGAAACTGTCTTACCCATTCTGCAACCACAGGCTAGAACCAATACAACCAAGAGCTTGGGGGAAAATTTGCTTGAGGCATGATCTTAATATAGCCTAAACCAATCATGACACAGAGCATATTATATACCTAACGGCAGACCCAATTCTCATTCACAAACTGCTCCTGCCAGAGCAGTACAAACAAATTTTAAAATGGATGCAAATGGACCAGGTATGTTTAAAATATACTCTTGGCATGGATACTCAATTGGAGTAAACTGCCATTGACTTCAAAGGAACTACAGATCTACCCTTTGGAGTATTTTTGGAAACTATTACTTTAGGCAATGAAAAAAAGGAGGGCTCCTAAGCAGTTTAAAACATACAGTGATTAATTTCTTTCCTTCAAAACATCACAGAGCACGTGTGGGATGCTGAAATGAATTTGGGGCTTACATATACTCAGAGGATTTATTGAGAACAATTGAAATAACTACAAATAAACAGAAGACACAAATATAAATAAAGAAAAAAATGAATATAAAATAAAAATATATTTTTGTGAACTTTCAGATTTTTTTTTAAAATAACCTAGTTTATATTTATTATTTGTCCCCATTTATGGGATAAATTCTTCAATGTCTTTCAAGAGACACTCATTTCAAAGATAATTCTGCTAGGAGACAATGAATGTGTTCATTTCTCTGCTCTTATACAAAACTAGAAGTCATATTGCTGTACATTATTCTTTTAAACATAAAAATCCCTGTATGCGAAAATCTGAGTAAGAAGATCATGAAATTGCAAGCTTTCGCACCTTCTATCTCACAGTTCATACATCACTATCACTTAACAGTTACCTGTTTTTCTATCTCGGTTGCTGCACTATAATGCTCATAAGATCAACTTTGAGTTTGCTTTATAATCTCTTGTTTTTCTACTGAGTCACTTGTGCTTGTTCCACCATAGGGTTCATCTTAAGAGGAAGTTTTCCGTTTTTCTTTCTCACATACAAATTTCCCTCTAAAAGTAATGTATGCACAAGAGGAAAGAGCTGGACTGGCACAGAAGACAACTTACCCCAGGAAACTGGGACAGGGAATCCCAGAACACTTTGCACTACAGTTTTCACCTGGAGGCAAATCCCTCCATGGACAGGTTAGCTCTCAGCACGAGCAGGTCAACTGGAAAAGTGGACGAGGAAGGAAAAACTCCCAATATAGCTCCTGACTCCTTATTCTTTCACCCATAAAGTACAGGGTACTTTGTGTTATCACAGTATTTTCTAGTAGAAGGTACATACAAGAGTCACATATTATGAGCCATCACTAACACCCACATGTGTGAAGAATGGGCATTTGATTATTTACAAAGTCACATTAAAAGAAGATAAGGAATCCTCATAGCTTTCCTTCTTCACATAAAGAAGTGTTGTAGTTGCTATAGAGATATTACAAGTCTTTACTGGAAAGAGACAGGCTTCTCTATTAAAATAATATGTTTTATGAAAAGGTTTGAGAAAACCTCTTAGAGAATAGCATCGTAAGACAAAATTTGAAGTTTTGAGACTGGGAGTAAGCTGGGGTTTGATCTGGCCTGAAAAACGGGACTAGTAAACTCTTACAAACCAATGTTATCATCATGCAAATTGAATTAGAAGATTCATTACTCTAATCAAATAAATTAACAGTAAGACTATTAGTGAGAAGGTAGAAGGTAGGTAGTCTAGAAATAGACAGCAATACCACTTTGTTTTTATTCTGGAGGAGAAGAAAGTAGCAGTAAAAATGATGGATTTTATCTAAGCACACTAGTTAGTTCCTGGCTCCCTAATTAAATAGATCAAATTTATTTCCTACGTATCAAATCAGATTTAATCAGTAGACACACACCTAGCTGTTCAAGGTGTACTAATTCTGTACACCTGCAAATGTAAAACCCAAATGATGTTCATATCCTAACAATGTTCACATCCAGAAGTATTAGAGTACCTAAAATTAGAGGAAAATGATGAGTACAAAGCTGGGATCATGATTTTGACTAAGTCTGGTTTATGTGCTCAGGTATGATTTGTTTAGACTTGGTGTTATTTATCAGGCATTTCTGAATTCTCGTTAAGCCTCTGCCATACCCTTGCACCAGATGAGGACAAGTACACAGTATCTTTAATTCAGTTTCTATATTTGCAAAATGAAGACGACATATCTCTAGGGTTAAAAGACTTTGTAAGATGCTTTCCAGACTACAAGCTTTTTCTACTCTTATCTTCATCATGAAGGAATCTCAAGTTAGACTGAGACTGACCCATGCAAGCCATAATTAAGCCTACATTGATTTCTTTCAAGGTGCCACTGAAAACGATAAAATAAGAGCACAGTAGTTTACATCTTATTTCTTTCACTTTTACAACTGAAATATTTATCCAGGTCAATACCTTCTCTTATCCAATCTTTAACACACTGAGGAATTGGAAATAGGCTCAAGCCTATACATGAAAATAAGTTAAGCTGTTATTTTATACTAGCTTAGGATTTCACCGTCTTCTTACTGAGAAACAGTAACTCTGCACTTTTCCACGCTATCCCACGTCTCCATACAGTAAGATAATATGAATGTGGGAAGGAAAAGGTCAATTGAAAGTCTGCTTTTCCGTCCCAGTTGTGAGGCCCTTTTAGCAAAGAAAGTATTTCAATAAAATACCTACCTCTCATACTAACTTTGCAAATTCCATTCCTTTGGAGCCTACCGGGCACATAAGAATAGAGTTGGGACAGGGATTTTATGGAATGGTCCTGACATGGAGTAAACCAGACATTCCCAGACCAGCCAGAGCATGCAACAGACAGCAAGTACTTTCATTTCAAGCAGCGTTTTGAAAAATGGGATGTAAAAAGTACCCCGTGCACAGGAACCCAGACCTGAAAAGGTAAAAGACCTTCTACCAATTGATCAATGGAGTTTCAGAGTTTCAAAGCCAGAAATCACATTTTTGTGCATGCTTACACAAAAGAGTCCAGGCCAATTGAAGGTACAAAAGAGTAACAGCTTATTACCATTACTTTTATAAGTTTCACACCAGGTAGAACTGATCTTCTTCACATCAGCTGCTGCCACACTTTCATTTAGTTCATTAAAATATCTTGTTTGGTCAGTTCTACCACTATAATTTATTTTAAACATAGTGAAACCTTAACTAAAGAGGCAACCTGACATTAAGCAGCCACTTAAAAGCCTTTCCAGATTACCACTCCACTCTTTGCGGTGAGGGTTTGGGCACAGTAAAGTTTTGAGCCAGATTCCACTTTCCCTTCGTTTCTCAGATCACTTCAATGCAAACTCCAAATTCAGGCAGCACCACCACAGACATGTTACCGTCAGTGAAACCAGCCAAAACATGTCCTCTAGTTTGAGGTGGTCTTTTCAGCTAAGGTTGGGAAATGGCCCAAAATTGTGATCACTGTTCTGGTTTTTAAACCCCACTTCAAAGTCAAAAAGCTGATTTTCCTCTCTTGCTGCTTAAGGCAAATTTAACTGGATACACATATGGCGTAAGTGCCAAACCCATTTAGAGTTGGAGGAACTTGCAAAACATACAGGGGCAGATTCTGTTGTTCTTACTCACTTTAAACAGCTCCAGCTAAACTAATGGGACTTCTCAACACAATTAAGAGAAGTAGGATCCAATCCAAAAGAATATGCACATTGCATAGTTGAAAAACATACTCCATACTGAGTACAGTGGTAACCTGGGGAGGCTTTCAAGTGGCCATTTAATGGACAGTTATATACATGAAAAAGCAGTAGGACAATCTTATTTCAGGACGTTTTTTTTCACAGCAACCACGTGCTAGACTACATTTCATTATCCATCCAAAATGTTTGTTAGTTTGGGGAGACATCAAGTCAAGATATTCTAGGGAATCAAACTGTAAGTACTAATCTAATGGAAAATAGCACACTTTAATATTAGGTTAATGCAAAATATTCGACTGCAAAATACAGGTAGCATTCACCAGCTGTATTTTTCACAGGCAGGAATTTCAGCAAGATAGAGTGCAAGGTTCTTCCAGAGAAGATTTATGTCACTTCGTCCTTTATATCCATATGCATATATATTTATAAATAAACTGAGAACTACAGATTAACGATTTTCTTAAAACATCCGGTGAAAACACCATTTGAATCAAGAGCCCGAAGGGAGAAGGAGGAAAGGTTTTTTTCAGAAGCAAGCTACAAGCCAGT
>NW_009217261.1:0-6051 GCF_000690835.1 Fulmarus glacialis
TCTATGATTTTATGATTCTATGATTCTAAGTGTATATAATTATCACACAGCTGGAATAAACATACACATATTTAAAATATTACAATCTTCTGTTGTTGTGAATAAGTGGTTTAGAGGCCGCTTAAAGAATCATTGTCAAAGGTATTAACAGGAAGTGATTTTAATAGTAACTTTTAAAAGCGCGACTTAACAGAGTTCGATGGCAAGGTTCACTCTATTACTTACTACATGGATAAAGTAGACAAAGTAAAATCGTGTTATAATTGAACTAGAATGATTTATACAGAGACCGAGGACGAAAAGGGTAAGGGAGACCCTCCCATTGAGTCATGGGGTTCAGAGAAGACCCGAAGTTTCAGAGAAGACCTAGCTGGATAAAATCTTAATCTCAGACTTGGACAACGTTTTATGTCTAATATGACGAGGGTAAGGAGACCCTCCCGTTGAGTCACGAGGTTCAGAGTAGACCTGTCTAGATATACCCTTAGTCCCAGACTGGGTCAACAGTTTATGTCTAAGGAATTATATGTGTTTAGCAGCAGTCTAAGGTTCATTCACAGTTTTAAGGTGAATTACAAGATTTTAGCAGCACTTAATCATTAACTAATTTAACATTTACAAAGTAAGTTAGTAGAGTCTACGATAATCACGACAGTGACTTAATTACAAATTGTGCTTACTATTAGTTCATTCACACACACACAGACAGAAATATATATAAATGTACAAAAGGTGTACCTGTTAAAAATTCCCCTCGAGTTCAGTGAAGAAATGTTCACATCAAATATCTCGGCATTTCTCAATGGGCGAGTGTTGAGCCTCAAGGAGTGAAGGGTTTCAACCCAGGTCCCATCGTCAGCTTTCGGCGACGGTCCTCCAAACAGCGCAGACCTGAGAGGTCATGAGCTCTGAGAGGCATCCCACTCAGAAGCAGATGCTGGACACAGCCCCCTGCAGTCCAGGAGAGCTCAAAGGGCTCACTTAGGGCCACATTTATAGGTTCGCAAGATGATTGGCTTTAGTCATCCGTAAATTTCCATCCTGGCCACAGTCCCAGGTGGTAGTTACTAAAAATTCTCAAGGTTTCCGTGTTGTTCCACTTGAGCTATGACTCAGATAAAGGTATCGGGGGATGACACCTGGGTCAGGCAGTAGAAGTATATTCCCAACCTCAAACCTCAGCTATGCAGAGTTTCTGATATGGTCAAGGAGCGCTCAACCGCCAGACTCAGTACACCAAGGCCAAGGTTTCATGGGATTTCTGAGATCAAGAAGTGGCCACGATCAACAAGCAGCCCAGGAGAAGGGGGATGGGAATACACCACCATATCTGTGAATCAGTCACATGTCATAGTTCTTCCACCTTTTCCTCTTTAAATGTCACACAGGTAGGGATGCCTGCAGACATCCTGGGATTTACGTGTGTGTAGGGTGGGGGAAGCTGACATTAAAGAAAGAAAACAAAGTACCCTGTGCCAAAAATTGCACTTCTGAGCAAAGGTAGCATATGGCATGCATGAATTATTCTGACTGAAGTCCCTGTGAAAGCTGCTGGTTTCTGCAGCTGTAGGATGCCCTGCAAAAGCATGACAACTTGGAGGGTAAAGCCTAATTGACTACCTGGTTTTGGCAACAATGAGACCTTTCTCAGTCTAGATTACAAGCACATTTAAATAAGTTAATAAAATTCCTTGGAGCTTTTTATAGAAAGATGAGTAGGCAGACCTGAACTTCGTAGAGTCAGAAAGTGGGTATAACAAAGCAAAAACACTATAAAGATGTCATGAGAAATCTGGGGAAGTCCTATGCTAAGTGGCATACTGAGTTTATTGCACTGAAGGAAAGAATACCAGAAACATAATCTGGGCAATTAAGTAGCCCAGGCAACTGTACACTTCAGTCTTTTGTTTCAATAAGTCTAATTATAAGGATCTCTAGAGCTATTGTTATGTTGATGGTATTTGAGTTACATCAGTTTAAAACATGTGTCCCACCCAGAAAAGCACTTAAAAGGTGTTTAACTTTAAACACATGAACACTTTCATTGTAGTCAGTGGAATTACTGAATGCTTACTGTCAAGCAGATGTTCAAGTCCCATGTAGAATCAGAGTTTTCTCATCACTTTTCAGTGGATGGAAGAGACCAGTATTTTTAAAAGAACTTCAGCAAAACCCAACTGCATGGTTGAGTTAACAAACAATGGGTTTCAGATGCCAGTGACATGGCTTTTCTTAGTTTTAACAAACAGAATACCATGGGATTTTTAGTGCTTGCAATGAATCCCTTAGCAACTTAGTGTAACACAACTAGAGTATAACAGTCCTTAACTTGGCAGTTTACCCAAAAGACAGGAAACAAAGCTTTGTAACTGATTATAAGGAAAGGAAGACATACACATACTCAGTTTTTCAGATTAGCCTTAGTGATGCAGCCTGCCCAATATACAAAGAAAATGGTGATAGACAAATAAAAACATAGAATCATAGAATCACTTAGGTTGGAAAAGACCCTTAAGATCATTGAGTCCAACTGTAAACCTAGCGTCTTTTAACTTACCAATAAACCATGTCCTTAAGCGCCACATCTACGCGTCTTTTAAATACCTCAAGGGATGGTGATTCAACCACTTCTCTGGGCAGCCACGACTGTTTTAACATGTTCAAAACATGAAATGGAAAACAGAGCTCTACAACTGAGAAAAGTGCCTCCAAGTAAAGAGAGGCAATTTGTAGAGAAACACTGGAAAAACAGATTTCTCTGCAACACCAATCCTAAAGAGCTCTAATGAGCCCAGGAAGCTAAAACAATTGTTCTGAATCACCATTATTTTGAATCTAACAACCTCAGCACAATAAAGAAATGTCTTCTCCAAAAGTGAAGCTATAAGTCTTCCATGGCAATACACTGTATAGCAAGAGTTCAGCATTCCCTTGGTCTATCTGTCACGTGTTTAGCTTTGTGTGATGGCCAACAGGTGTCTTCTGATAGCAACAATGGCTATCAAGTCACGGTTTTATTATGTGCAGCATCAGAATCCGAAATACTTACTGTAAAGGCTTTCTGTGCAGACAACCTCAAGATAGAAACGAGGCAGAAGCAGTAAGAAAAACATTCCTTGTAAAACAAAATAATAATATCCTTATTTGGCACTCATACGATAATCTGCTGTTTCAGAAATCTTCCCTGCTGTTTAATGTGCCTATCATATGAATGTCCATACGGTTATTTCCTTTTCCACAGTAGCTGATGAGTAGAGAGGCTACCTGATAGCAACACCTCCTCTCAGCTGGAGATAAAGCAAGGACGAAAAACTTCAGAAAGGGCTTCCACTGTCTATGCAGGGATTTCCTGTGTGCTGGCAAGAAGCCAAACAGAACGAATAGCTGGCACCAGAGGAGCGACAAATGAGGATCAATCTACTGTTTTTGTGAATGTATGGACTCTTTTGCCATTCCACTGGAAGCAGAGAGTAGTATTTAACACAGGCTGCTACTACTGCTTCATAAGTCCAACTCAACAGTTAAGATATATATCACGGTGTATATGGTAAAAACATCAAACCACTTTGGAAGATATCCACTTACTTTTAGATGATGAGGTCTACTCTAATGGTCTCTGCAGCTGTATCATTTTCAAGAATTTCTTTAAAGAGCAGGGCCTGATGACAGAGATGTAGCTCTGAGGATGGGAAAAATAAAGACTATAAAGAAGCTAGGGAATCAAGAAAATGATTTCTGAAATCCCCAGATTCTTAAACTCCCAAATGAAAATGTGGGTTGTCATTAACAGCATAGTCTAAATGCTCAGAGGTATATCTATTGCCAATCTGTGGGTGTTAGTAAGAAATGCAATATCTTAACATATAAATAACAATGAGTAATTGTTGGATTGTGCTGTGACATATGGAAATCAAGTCCAAGACTAAGAAGTCATGTAATAAAACAGTGTAGATCTGCTGACTGTGTGTCAGCACATTCAGCTACAGAGGGGCGGTGGAAAGAAAGTGAATAATAAAAGAACTTTTACCAAATGATCAGTAATCAAACCTGGCTGCCTTTCAACTGTTTTGTGATAGCACAAATTTAATTGTATGAAACTTCTTTTTACCAGTAGTACCAATTCTGAATCTGATAGCACTTTAAGTGGTGGCTTAGACCTGTCTGAGGACCACATGCATATCCAAGGCTCAAGAAATATTTCTCTCTCACTTTCTTCTTTCAAAAGGTGTAAGAATCATTATTTTGATATTGTCACTGTCAAAGACTCTTTGAGTTCTGAAGGGAAATACTTAATTTCCAAGAAAAAACAGTTTCACCAAGTAACTTTATAATGAACCAAGCTGCATTTCTCATGGAAGTCACCAGATGGGAATAGCCAGCCCAGTGTGCTGGTTTTGGCTGGGGTAGAGTTAAATTTCTTCATAGTGCCTAGTATGGGGCTGTGTTTTGGATTTGTGCTGAAAACAGTATTGATAACACAGGGATGTTTTGATTATTGTTGAGCAGGGCTTACACAGAGTCAAGGCCTTTTCTGCTTCTCACCCCACCCCACCAACGAGCAGGCTGGGGGGGTGCAAGAAGTTGGGAGGCGACACAGCTGGGACAGCTGACCCCAACTGACCAAAGGGTTATTCCATACCATACGACGTCATGCTCAGCATATAAAGCTGGGGGAAGAAGAAGGAAGGGGGAAACGTTCGGGGTTACGGTGTTTGTCTTCCCAAGTGACCGTTACACGTGATGGAGCCCTGCTTTCCTGGAGATGGCTGAACACCTGCCTGCCGATGGGAAATAGTGAATGACTTTCTTGTTTTGCTTTGCTTGTGTGCACGGATTTTGCTTTACCTATTAAATTGTCTTTATCTCAACTCATGAGTTTTCTCACTTTCATTCTTCCAATTCTCTCCCCCATCGCACCAGCGGGGAGTGAGTGAGCGGCTGTGCGGTGCTTGGTTGCTGACTGGGGTTAAACCACGACACCCAGCCATTTACAGTTTGTATGAAAATAATTTTAGAAAAATGTTAAAAGTGATTTCTAGCAAAAGATAACAGAAACTAAAGAACTGGAGAGCTATGATTACTTCTTCAGTTTTAAAAGCTATTTATATTTACTCTTTTTTTCATTGCTTCCCTGCCCTCCTTTCAGACTCCTTTGTCTTTCACTTGTTACATGTGGCTGTTTAGGAATAGGTCTAGTAACACTCAAGGACAGGCAGAGAAACTTCTATTCCATCTGCACTCAGGCTGGCCAGGTTGAAGCCAGCTTTTGTGTAGAAACTGTGTAGCTACATTAATGACCGAATCTATGCTAACATACTGTGACTGTGACACACACTCTGTCTTTCAGCAAGCCAACTGAGCTACCCAGCTTCCAAACCAGGCTGGGCATGCCCATCCAGCATTGGGCTGACAGCAGTTAAAAGCTCCTCTCACATGTGCCCATGGGCTGCTCCTCTACCTTTCAGCTTGGGTTGTGGGTTCAGACCAGCCATTTCTCTGCCACATGCATAAGCCTAATCCTGGGCAGCTCTCAGCTCTTCTCATAACTTCTGTGTCCAGGCTGGCCAAACATCCCTCAGCAGCCCAAGTCTGTGTCTAAGAGTGAGTGGAGACCAGCTGTGCCTCGTCCTCACTGAGGTACATTCTGATACATTCTGATACATTCAGGGCAAGGGCTGCTGTGCACCTCTAATACAGCTCGAAAGGCCTCCCATGAGTGGAGTCCAGTACCCAGAGTCAGTTCTCCATACAGCTTGCTGGGACAGTTAGTGCTTCAGAAAGGTGAAAAGACCACATGTTAGGAATGTCCCACAGATTAAGCAATGGTCACGTTAGGAATGTCCCACAGATTAAGCAATGGAGTGTGCTCACTAATTGATATCAGCCTGGCCTTCCATCCATCTCAGGAGCTTGGATGCCTCCACCCATTTCAGATCTGCTGTCTACACACTTCCCAAAAAGGCAGTGGCCTTTCAAAGGAATGATCAGGTCACACCATTTTTTTGTTTCAAATGTAGCCAGAAGAATCATAGAAGCATAGAATCATTAAGG
>NW_009217262.1:0-36441 GCF_000690835.1 Fulmarus glacialis
GGTTTGGCGCGTTCCCTACGAGGCCTCGCACGGCCGGCCACAAGCTGTGCGCCAGCCAGGGCGAGGAGGCACTGCTGCCCTCCGTGCGTGAGCATCGACCTCTGCGCAGCACCTACCACCTCCCGTCACAGCGTTCCTCCCCAAAGGAGAAGGGATCTGGCCCTGCTTGCCTGCAGAGTCACGCTCCTGTGGGAGCAGCTCGCACCAGCTGAAGCCCCGACTCGGCCGCTGGACCTTTTTTCCAGCACGGCCTTTCCCACGTCCAAGCCATCGCGAGCGTGGTGGTCCTGGGAGGAGGAGAAATGCAAAGGTACGTGCTGTGGCTCCTAGCACAGCACCTGCCAGGCCATGCCAGGCTTAATGCCTGGAGTAGGAAATCCTTTGGAGTAGGAAAGACCTTCAGCCTTCATAACTCATAGCCGATACGAGCAGTATGGACCTAGCAGTACCAACAGAATCAGTTGGTTTCCCCAGAAGTTGCAGGAGATGATAACACAACACTCACAAATGCTGGCTGGAAGCTACAGCTCTGGCTGCTCACCGTTAACATCTGGGACGATCCTCTGCACCCCAAGCAGTAGCTGATGCTGCAGGAGTCAGGCTATCTACCCTGCAGCCATCCTAGAATGAGAATTTGAAACAGTGAGGATTTAGTTGAGACAAACAGCAACATCATGGGTTGAGTGGAGCTCTTCCAGCCGTGACAGCACTGCTGTGCGCTGTGCTCGGCAAAGTCAGTCCATTATTCCCCGCAGAGGTGACTGGCCTGGTGTGCCAGAGGAGACGAATAAGCGTCAGCCTAAGCTTAACAGGGGGGAGAGGCACGGGGATTCACAGAGCTCATGCTGGTGGAGGGAGGAGCGAAAGGGAATGGGAACACAGCAGTGAGGACAAAAACTGGGCTTCTCTAAAATAAATAGCATTTTAAGTAAACAATATAAATAGCGCTCTGCCGGGGGCCGAGGGCTGGAGAGCGGTCTGAGTTAGTTACACCGTAAAATCTAACAGGACTCCTGAGACACTGCTGTTGTGCAGCCAGGGACAGGACGAGTCCTTAGACACGGGGCTTGGTCTTCCTTGGGGTGAGGGACAGCAAGGAAGGCTACAGTATGATGGAGACTGCGATGAGCTGGGAACTCATCGGGGGGAAAATAGGGAGCAGTTGTGAAGTAAAAGGGAGGCAGGGGAGAGAACTGTTCAGTGAACAGCTGAGATACATTTTTCTTCTTGAGCAAGCTGAAAAATGTCATTTGGGGGTCATCCCAGAAAGATTTCTTTTATCTGAAACTGTTTCATTTCAGAAATTACTGAACACGTTTATTTTTTTGTTAACCTTTTATTTAGGTCACTTCATATTGAAAAGTAAAGAAAGGTTGAAATGAAACATTTTCCAACTATTTCCCTCTGTTTTAATTTTTGGGGGACAAAATTCTCTGCTGAAGGTGGCCCAAGTGCGTACATAAATGCAGTCCCCCACAAAAAACCCCTTCGTTTTCCCACAAGTTATCATTAATTGTTAAAAAATACTGCCGAGCTCTGGTAACATTTGATCTTAAATTCCTGTGTCTGTCTGAAAAGGCAAGCCTCTTATCTCAAACATATCACATCTACCTCCCCTGTAAGCCAAAAACCCACAGAGCTGGCTTTGCTTTCAGTGCATGGCAAGATGTACAACAGGAGAAAGAGCCCGCAGAGCAGTGGGCACCATCCCCTGCCTGGCCTGGGCTCTCTCGCAGGGTGCAGGCAGCAGCGCAAGCCCCTTTCAACCTGCTCTTGCCTTGGCTTCACCTGGGGTTTGCTCCCGTCTCTCATATGCCTGGTTGAGAGGAGAAGCCAGAAGCCTCTGTAAATCAGCACAGCCAGTCGTGTTCCCAGGTTGGATCAGCTCCTCCTGATGGGCAAATCCTGCCTGCTCCAACTACTTCCAGAAATTAATAAATGCAGAGGCACAGACATTCAGCATGCCTGAGCCTCCCACAGCTACCAGCACTGGACTGCGATACCCTCAGGGCAACGCTGAGAGATCCACAGAGCTCCATTTCCAGCCTGGCCAGCACTGGTGTTCAAGGGCTCCCTGTCCCCATACCACGGGGACAAACTGTGGGAATGTCTTGAGCTGACACAATTATGAAGGCCTAAAAATCATCACCTTTATACATTCCAGCCTGACTTCCCTCTTTGTCAGGCTGTACACGACAAAGAATTGCTGGTCAAGCTCCCTCTGCCCTGCTGACGCTGGGGACGACCCTTACACAGATGCTGAAATGAGGTGGCGGTGCTGGGAGCTGGAGGCCGGGGCTGCGAGGCTCAAAGGAAACAGCAAAGGGACCCCCCCTCCAGCTAAGAGGCAAGATGGCTTTGTGCCCCCGATGAGCTCAGGCAAGCTCTCAGATCAGGCAAATACTGGGGCAGGGAGGCATAAGCCTCCGGTCTCTTGCCGGCTGCCTCAGTTCGCAGAAGGGAAAGCAGCCTGGCCGTGCTGGGTGCTATCTCAGGGAGGAACCTTCTTCAGCCTAAACACTGACCCAAATCAATCAGCTGGCCAAGCCAACCCCCCCTTACTGCACCCACCTCATACGGAACAGCCCCTGGAGAAAAGTCTGTCTGAAAAGGGGGTTATACGACATGACCTATTCTGCTCTGCCTCAGTGTGCTCTCCTGCATGCCTTACTGCCCTATGAATTGCAGTGCGGGGCTTTAGCCATGCTGGAATGCCAGCATGGTGCTCTCCACCTGTACGGTGAAGGTGTGCTGATGGGCTGCAGTCTCCCCTCATGCCACGCTGCTGAGAAGCAGCTACCACGGCATAAAATAGTGTGTGAGGAAAAGCAAGGCAAACAGGTCTTAGTCCAGGGCTAAGATAGCCCAGACCGAGTTGCAGTTCCCTGCGTGGCTTACCTGAGCTCTGGTCTGCATGAGAAAGTTAATGATTTTTTTTAAAAATTGCAGTTTACAAACATATCTGAGAGTAAGCAACTCTGAAGCTATGAGTTTACAGAGAAGAATTACACTTGCCTGTGGGGCTGTCAACCGCATGTAGTTCACATCTGACAAATGCTCTGCGTGCAAAATGGCTTGAGCCCAAGCTATTTAAAAAGAGAGCTGGATTTAGGTACTTGGTACATGCAACTAAGCTGATGGCACTATAATATCATTCATAGCCTTATATTCGATCTCCAGCATGTCAGAGAAAGCATTTTCCTACCACGGCAATGATCCTTTTGGAGCCCTGAGAAGACTTCAAAACCTTTTGTGAAAACAATAACTCTACTGAGGGCCATTTTATAAATTATAAAAATTGCACAAAATGGCTGAAGTGGTTATAAGGTACACAGAAATCCAAATTTCCTGGTCGTACAAAAGGCAGAACAGTCATCCTTTAACTTGACTTTCAAGACCAGAATTTGCAACCATATAAAATCCATTTCCGAGAGCTCTAACACAGTGAGCCTCTTACATTGCCAGAACCACTGCACAGCTTGAAAACACAGAAATGTCTGCTATGAGGAAGCTCTGCCGTCGGGCTATACGCAAAAGTGAAAAGAAAGTTTGTACCGGAACCCTGCTTTGAAGGAAATGCGAAACAATACCTGTCCTCCATTATACCCAAGTTAAACTTCATCAAAGACTTCAGCTCTGTCAGCAATAAACTGATGCAAAATTTTGAGTGAAACCTGATACCTGCCAGGGCACAGCATCTTTGTTTTACAAACCCATCCTTGTCATGAGCTAATTTTGTCCTCTTTCAGACTGGTGCTACCCATCACATCTAATGAAGCAAAAGGAGTGTTACTCCATTTTTAGCATCATGTGGATTAAACAAAGCCTCCTTAGCAAGGAGACTCCCATGACTGAATTTGTCCTCTGAGCAAAACTACAGCTGAATCGTGAGATGCCCTTCTCTTGGCCAGAGATATCAACTTGTGAGTCATCAGCTTGAGGTGGAGAAAAGAATAAGAAAGTCAATCTGAGAGCCTTTATGCGGGCAAAGCCCTTATTTGCTGTGGTGGTCAAATAGGCACTGCAAGACCTGCCTTTCTATTTTAATGTCGCCCTGGCATGCCTGGTCTTAAGGCTATGGCCTGTGACTGAACTCCTTGATTAACAACATTTTCGCCAAGGAACAGACACATCTGATCTGTAGCAATAACAATGAAATTCATCAAGAATTTTATATGCCTATATGGGGAAAAAAATTCCAATCAAAGCTTAAAAAAATCTCGCTCCCCAATACAGCCTGGCAGTGAACAAGGACTGAGCCATGCGAATCCACCTTGTGCTTGCCACCCCACCAACCTGCTGGTACGTGACCAAGGATATGCAGCCATTCCTGCCTGCGTCCAGTCCCACTGCTGAGAACAGATGACGATGCGCTGAGAACCTGTGAGAACAGTCATGTGTGCTTCCAGCTTATGTGCCGAGAGCTCCTGAAAGATGCGGCTGTGGAAGATAGTCACATCTTAACGAGCTTATCTGCTAACATTTAGTTTGGCCTCTCTTCTACTGTATTTGCTGTATCATGAACATATATATGTATAAATATGTATTCTTCCCCTTTAAAAGCCTCTCTCCCCATTATCCATGATAATGTGGAGAGTTAGAGGGCTTTTTGTTTTTAAAGCGATTATGATTATGTGCAACCTTTGCTCCCAAGTCATTCACACAGAAAGCACAGACAAGCCCCCCCTGCTGTGAGGTGACAGCTCTGTCTGGCTCTGCAACGCTTTGGTATTCATAACTCCACGAGGTCATCGCTGGAAAAAACCTTGACAGTGATGTGACCTGGCACCTCGGCTGCTTCTCGGCTGCCTCTCCCTCGGAGCTGCAGAGTCTGCTGTTCTCTGGGGTCACTGGGTGAAGCTGCCAGCACTGCCTGTCCGAGGAACTGGTCACACAAGATGTTGCTGTTCCAGACCTAGAGACAAGGGAACAGAAATAAACCCAGCTGAAGCAGTGCTTCTCTCACACTCCACCTGAAAGGGTTGTGCTGGAGGAGGGTCACCCCCATTAACCCCTTGAAAAAGCAGTAATGAGGCGGCGTACATCTAAATTTAGCTAATTGTCTAGAGAGCATGTGGGAGATTCTGGATTTGCATGCTTATTTACATACACTATGCAAATAAGGAGCTAAAAGCAGCTTTTTGCTTTCTAGGTCACAGCCTGCCTAGAAGAGGAATAAAAATGACCTGTTCGAGCTCATCAGCAGTAAAAACCTACATGCAATCAGCCTGTCTGTGCCACTCTGCCTGCTTGTGCTCACCTCTGCAGTGTCTTCAGTGCTTTTCCTCTGACTGTGTTAGAGCCAGGTCCACACTGCTAGAGGAAGGGACAGCAGTAGTTTTGGAGTCCTTGGACATGTCCTTTGTCACTACTCAGGATGGGGTTGGGCATATAGCAAGCAGCAACTGAAATGGTGTTAATAGTGGGTTTTGCTGCTAGTCTCACATGCCAGTTTTTGTTTGGTTTGTGAAGTTTGTTAGTACCTAACTTTCAGTTATCCTGGAAAAGTCAAAGTGTTTGAGCTGCATACTGTAGAGAGATGGGCTGAGGTCCCATGTGTAAATCAAATCTTTACTAAGGATTACGCAATCCTGCGCATGCCAAGAACACAGACCATGTTCCATCAGCTATTTTATCAGTTCCCTCTAATCCATAACTACAATCTGTGATTTGGGCGATAACACTGCTATCATTCTCCTTCTATTTATAATATTTGTGGAATATACCTATTAGTTCAGAGGAATACTATGGCAAAGGAGTACTATGCACCAGTACTGCATTTGACAGTGAAAAGTCAGAAATGTATCTCTTCTTGCAACACAGTGCTATAAAGCTATTTCAATTTCTGGCACTTATGTACCACAGTGGATTGATTTACAGATTCATTGTAAGATCTCCCTACACTGATGAAGAAAACATAGTCCTTAGTATTTGTCTAATACTAAACAACTGTGTGTATCAAAATGAAATGCCGTTACACTCTCCCAGAGTTTTCCTGGACTGCCTCATCTAAATACCAAGCTCTGTTTCTCCAGCTAGTGCTGAGGTAAACAGTGTTGTCTAGTTCCCACAGGACTAGAATTCAAGGTAAAAAACTTCTTAATAGTAGCCTTAGCTTTGGTTTTATTTCAAACACTGACTCTGGACAACACTTTGCTTTTCTTTGTTTCTGTTTCATCAGGTACCACATGAGGCAAAAGGTAATTCTGTAAATTCCTTCAAAGCATTGGAATGAAATATGCCTTCTGATCCCTAAGTGTCATCAGTTGTTGTTTTATGGAAGAGACCTAGACTAGAGAATCAGTAGAGCAGCTGAATACCTCCAGGCATAGCCCAGTAAGGGGAGCAGAGGTTCTCACGCTTCTATCCTGGGTATCAGTCATATGAAGGAAGAGTTAGCACACATCAAACCCAGTGATGCTGTTGTGCTCCCCTACCTGCCTTAGCAGCCCACCCTGCGTGGCTTATCTCACCTGGACAATGATAGGACTGTCGATGTTCTTTCTGTAGAAAATCACTTGTGTGTCGAAGATGGCACTGGTCGTATCGTGTTGCACAGGGGAGCGCATGTTTTGGTTCTCACACTTGATAAGCACATAGGGATCTGCTCCTAAAACACAATCAGCAGCACAGCTCTTAGGACACAGAATGGCAGCGGAGACCTGCCCAGAAACCCAGCAGAAGCAATCCCCTCCTGTGCCTGGCAGCACCGCTGCTACTGAGCACAGGAACAGGGCACCAGAGCACATCACATCTGTTGCTAGCTGCCAGCAGAGGTGAAATACCTCGTTCTTGTAACAACTGGATGCTCAGAGCTGGAAGCCAAATACCATTTGCTGTGAAACCAGCTCACTCCTAGACTAGGATTGTGATCTTTCCACATTCCCTTGCTGTGCATCCTCCTGGCTCATCTAACAGAAAGTCTTCAAAGTGACACTCTAAGCTCCCCGACACTGCTCTGGATGTGAAAGCCAAAATGCATCTGTGCATATCCAATCTGATACGTAGTTCTGGGCGCCTGGGCCAAAATGGAAGGTAAAAACCGTTCATCCTCTGCAATTCCTATATAGGGCAAGGACAGGAACTGCACAGAACTGCTTTTAGATCACTGAATGCACATCTCAGTGCCCACCTTTAGACTGCCTGTCTTGAAAGAGCTGTCTACTGTATTCTGATATGAGTATTAGTGTTAGGAGGTAGTTTTCAAGAAGCAATTTCTCTTCCAGAAAGCAAAATATTGTCAAAATGAAAAAAAAAACCAAAACAACAAACCCAAACAGTGCACTTTTGTAGGAGTGAACTGGTTTCAACAAGTTTTCTGGGGGAAACTGTCAAAGCAAATCCTCCCGTTTCTCATTTAATTCCCAGGAACCTGAGACAATTTCTTCGGTTCTATCATTCGGATCGATGTAATTTTGAAGTTTATGTTATCACAACACATTTGTATCTATTATAGGTCCTAGTTAATGTTTGAAATTACACTTTAATCATATGTAACCCACTGAGATTATTCAATATCTAGAAATGCTTTGTTATTTTTACACTGAACATTTTTACTTTGTTACAAATGTTGATGTTTTCCTTCCATTCCAATAGGGAGCAAGAACTGATTTGGAAACACCTGTCTTTATCCTCAAATAGAATGGGCCATTCCACTTTCTAATTAACTTTTAATTAAACACAGGCACTACCATTTTTTTTTATTTCAACACAACTATTTCTGTCCATTCCTATTGTTAATGACAGCATATCTGTTTTTCCACACCTTGCTACTTTTTAGATACGGATTTTAAATAAACCCACTGAATGTGTGTAAGTGCAAGTCAGACTCGTGATCATTTCTTACACATACTTCGTCACATCTATTTGAAAATGCCACCACTGGCATGACAGCCATAAGGCAGCATAATTTTAAGGCAGCTTTCGTTGTTTAACAATTCATACTCAGGATGATTTTCCTCAAACACGTCACTCATTTACAAGAATGGATAACCAACATCTCACGCAAACAAACCACGTAACAGCTACATCCAAAACTGAAGGAACTACTTCCACCTACAAGAAAAAAACCAGATTTTTCCATATGCTGCACTATGACTACACCTGGCCAGACATGCGATAGGCCTGTTACCCTGACAACATCTCACACCTTCTATAGCAGGTAGCTATGTATTGGCTTCTCTGATAGGCAATTACTTTCTGTGTCACTGAATGTCTGGATTTAGCTCTGGGGCATGGGGCAGCACCACGCTGTGTGGTGATGGAAAAGCTTCCCCCTTTGCAAAGAGATTTGGAAAATGAATCTGAATAAAATGGGGTCTTGCGTGAAATGGTATCAACTACTTTGGCTGAGGGCAAAGAGCAAAGCAACATCTGATCATTAACAGTAATTAAGAGATAAAGGGCATAAGAAGGGGTGGGGAAAGGACACAGAGCTTAAAGAGGTAACAGACATATCTGCTGGAAGAGGGAGCTGTTAATGAAGGGACTTGCTAAGTGAAAGGAAAAGGAAAGCTAACATCTGAAAGAAACAGATTCAAATTCTCAGAAAGAGCTAGAAAAAAAGAGGGAAGTAGAAGAGGAACATGAAAGGCACCTGCACAGCAGGACCTCATGATGGCATTGCTGAGTGGTCAGTTATATTAGAAGGACTGGCTCCAATTCCAGGACAAAAGAAAGAAACGGGAGAGCTGCACATGTGGGATAAGGCAAGGGACGTTTTCAGCTACTGTTGGCCCAGTTCTTTCCAGCTCTGGGCCTGGTTTATGTACAGTACAAAGACAACGCAGAAAGGGCTACAAACGAGGAAAAGCAACATCCTAGTATTCGCCATAAGCTGGGAATGAAAACAACTGGAGCTGCTACTCTGGCAACTGCTCTGGCAGTGGAAGAAGGACTGGGTTCAGTTCTCAGGCACATGTATGACTCCAGCTATGCCTTGAACACCATACTGCGTATAAACAACTGTTTCACCTCAGTCCTATGGCCATGCTGTTGTACTGGGAAGTTGTACAAAAGAACAGCGCAAAGGAAAAAGCTGAAAACTGTAAAAGCCAGAAACACTTGAACAGTAATGACATTTCTAAGGCTTAAAGAAATCTATGCACAGTAGTCTAAGGCTAACTTTTTTTTTTTTTGAGAATTGGACTGAGGATCTAACATCCACATCCTTCAGCATTGTACCAAACACAAAAGGCTTTCTAGAAAACGTTCTTGAGAAAAAGTTCTCAGAGACATTCCCGCTCTTCTCCAGCTAGACCACTCTTACTGGTATACGGAGAGCTATGATAAACTCAGTCACTGGAAAAAGGCATGGGCCAAACAGAGCAGACACAGTGCTGAGACACAAGCACTGCCTTGGGGATTACAACAGGTTGTTTTGCTTTTGCAGTTGAGTCTTTGCTCATGTGATACCTCTTAGCTTCTCCTGCAATATGGATAATAAAAGGGAGTCTTTCCACTGGCATCAATAAATCCTCCCCCCATCTCTGCTCCATTTTCTCTCTGCTTCCCTTCTCATGCTTTGACTGCATGCTTTTTGCCTTCTCCTTCCATTTCTCAGACTGCTCCCAAGGCAACTGCCATTAAAGGTACCAGATACTCTGCTTACCAGGTATGTCACATACTGGGGATCACAATACCTAGTTTAGAAAAGAAGTGGTGAAAGACAATGAAATGTGCGAATTCAACACGGAATTTCAGAAAAAAAAGTGATTTGTTCTCAAAGATAAGCTCTTGGGAAAAGAGTGTGACAGACAGTAATGAAAGCAATCTTTAAGACAGACTTGGGAACAAGAGACAGAAAATCTCCAAGCACACAGTGCTTCCTCATCTTCTTCCAAACCTGCCACTGCACTTGGCTCACAGGTAACTTCAGAACAAGCTATCTCAGAGAGAGGTACTTCCAGGAGAAGCAGCCTGTATGCATTCAGAATTGAGTGTGGGCAGCTAGATTCATCCACTATTCTTGACAACAGCAAATCATCCATTATTTTTTCCAGACAGGACAATGGATCAAAGACAGCAGCAAGGAGGAGCTTTCCAATAAACATTTAAAATAGAGATTAAACAACCTTCCTCTGGCAGGGAGCAGGGTTCTGACGACAACCAGCTCGTGAACCAGGCCAGGTGTGCACTTACTATGCAATCTTCACTCTCTTCCAGTTTTGTTTAAGTTGCTCAGAATTTGTGCTAAGCACAACTCTCAGATGACAGTGATGAGCTTATGTGAAGAACAGTGCATTCCAGTCTAAAATCCGTCTATCCAAGTTATATTAAAAAAAGGTATTTCTGTTCAGGCTTCTCTTACTTTCCGCAGCTGCATACCCCAGTGTCAGAGTATAGAGACATCCTGATGTTTTCAGGACAGTTTGTCACAGAGATGTAATGCCGAGTCTCAGTTCTCAGAAGCTTCAGAATGAATCATAACCTCCTCCTTTATCATCAAGCTTTGTCTTCTCTCTATGCTAAGGGATGATAGTGACAAACCAGGCAGGTGGCTGGACAAGGTGGAATTCAGATGACAGAGACTGAGCATAAGAAAAGAAGCAGCTTGAGAGCCGAGATGCTGCAGACCAGAAGGTGAAGGAGAAGTCAGGAAACCCTTGTGAAACGCAGTGGGGCTAATCAGACACAGCAGCTCACATAGAAACAAGTTGCCATCAACCTTCACTCCAGAAAATGAGTAACCTTTGTGTGAGGTCCTCTTAGCAGCAGGAAAACACAACCACTTAATCTACCCATTTTCTACTTGAATAAACATATTGACTGTGCCTAACCTGAAAGGAAACCTCTACTTGTCACTCCCAATGACAATTGCTGTGTGGCCTCTTCCCTCATCTCACAATATTGATTAGACAGGAGGCTGCTATGGACTTTTAAGTCTAGTTCACATCAGGAAATGCTCCAGGAGTGGCAGGTAAGGCTGGTATTTCGGTAACTGCCCGTGTGACTTTGAGGTCTAAACTCACTTCTGAGAAAGCTGGTCTTTTTTAAATGCATGGCTGCTATTTCTCCTTGAGATAAGCATGGGACAGGGTCCAGACGTGAATCCAGAGAGGAGACAAGAGATGACAAGGAGTTGCGTTCTATTGTGGCAGTATTAGGAAGCAATCTTAGAATACAGGATATTTAATATCCCTGGACACATTTCTTCCTAGTGTAAATTTGCAATCCAGCCAGACAGAGTGCTTCAGGGAATTTCTATATCCACTCTTTTAATCTACCAAAAAAACCCCCAAATGTGAGAAACGTACCATACCCATCTTCTTATGTTACCAACAATGGACTCTAGTATCAGTCGGGAGCTTTGCCAAATTTCCCAGCAAGGTGCCCTTAGAAGGCAGAGTGCCAGTTATGGGCGTTATCCTTGTCATTGCACAGCTTGATTTTATTGTGTAGCACAAATGTCAGCAGGGCACATTTGGCTTCACGGTTTTTTTATTTTACACACTCTCCCTTCTTCATTTGTCTGAAGCTGCTGTAAGACGTGGCATTCTGCAAGACAATCTATGAATGTATTCTGTGAGCTGGAGAGACTTACAGGAAAAAAAGGCTGATAGAGAAAGACTCAAACGGGGATTTCACAGCAGAATTCAAGATAATGGGGAAGCTACTGAAGTAACTCAGTAAATAACTTCAGTGCCCCCTGAATGGATGAGATTTGGAACTACAGGCTGAAAAGAGAAAAAGGCTTTTACTGAAAGCTTTATGTTGATGCAAAAGGAAAATATTTTAACTTTTTTTGGTGAAGTTTTATTCAAAGTCAAACAATAAGATTCATTTAGGTTTTGTGTTCAAATCCCTTCATGTTTTTGATGAATTTAAAAATGGCACGTTGTTTCACATAGGGAAATGGAAACACTTCAGAAAAAAATAGACAATGATAGACTGATTTTTTTTCAGCCACTTGATGAATTCAATATTAATTCACAAATAGTATCACTTGACCCAATTCTGCATTTTTTCAGCAGATAAAATAATCAAGCAGAAGTTTTGCTTAGGTTTAAACAGAAAATCGTGAGTGCATTGCCTATAGACAGTTCTTCCCACAATAGGTTACCTTTCCAGTTCTGTCAGGGTAATCATCAGCCCAACACTGGATGCTGAAATCAAAGTGGAAGAAGATGCTTCAGCCCAACCTGACCACGTGTGGTAGTACTCGGTCCTAAAGGTATTTGGGCTATGCTGTAGTTAGAATATCTATTACACATTGGTTGTAAGTCCTATTTGTATATTCCTGAGTGTCCATGTCACAATGCACCAAATCCCACAATGCTCTCTGAGCTGAAGCCTGGTCTTTGGCAGCTGCAGGCAATTGTTTGTAATGATCTTGTCAAGACTGTAATTGGGCTAAGGATTGTGAAATGCTAAGGGTGGAGAATTGGCTTTTATTGCTTTGCTGCAGGGAACGTTAGAGAAAAATGTTTAAGGAATTTAAAAAAAAAACCCACAACACCCTTAAAATGAAAACGTCTTTCACGGGGCAAGAACAAGAACATACTGCCTCTTTTCAATGCACTGCTCTGCTATTCTTGTCACATATAGCCCCTTCAGTCTCATCCATCCATCCTGCCTTGCTGAGAACGTGGAGCCATACCCCTTGTTTGACTGAGGTGTTTGTGGCTCCTGTTTTTCAAGAAAAGTACCAAGAAAAATGAACTGAATCAATTTTCTATCTCTCTTCCCTCCAACATTCCTGTCCCCTGAAGAGACAACCAGAGTTAATAGAAAGTGGCTTTCACAGTGAAAAGTACATTCTGTCACCACTCAGTGGGTACCAGGAATAACTATGAAAAGGGGACTGGAATAAAATTGTAGCCAGCTGGTGAGAGAAATTTTACAGCTGCTTTGTGAGACTGAAGATGAACTGTATTGCAGGTCTAAGTCTAATGCCTTCTCTACCACAAGAAATTAATCCAACTGAGCTCCGCATCTTAAACTGAAGACAGCTGAAGAGTTATCTGAGAAACCACAGCAGACGTTTCAGGAACCTCTTTAGTTTCCTGTTCCCATTTCACTGTAGTATCTCTGCTCCTTTGCTTTCTCCCTACCAACTACTCAGTGCTGGATGTGCCTACCTTCTTCTATCGCACTGGTCATGGAAAATGAAGGCCGACAGACGGAGAATAGGAATAGAAAATGAGGAAGCAAATGACAACTGGACAAGTCTCCTAATTAACTGTCAACACCAGGTGCCAGAAAGACATTTTAGTGTCCTTCAGGACACTTCCTTTAACGTGTAGATCATAAAATCATAGAATCGTTTAGGTTGGAAAAGACCTTTAAGATCATCAAGTTCAGCACTGCCAAGTCCACTACTAAACCATGTCCCTAAGCACCACATCTACACATCTTTTAAATACCTCCAGGGATGGTGACTCAACCGCTTCCCTGGGCAGCCTGTTCCAAGGCTTGACAACCCTTTTGGTGAAGAAATTTTTCCTAATATCCAATCTAAACCTCCCCTGGCACAACTTGAGGCCATTTCCTTTTGTCCTATCGCTTGCTACATGGGAGAAGAGACCAACACCCACCTCGCTACAACCTCCTTTCAGGTAGCTGTAGAGCGCAATGACGTCTCCCCTCAGCCTCCTCTTCTCCAGGCTAAACAGTCCCAGTTCCCTCAGCCACTCCTCAGCAGACTTGTGCTCTAGACCCTTCACCAGCTTCATTGCTCTTCTTTGGAAGAAGAGCACCTCAATGTCTTTCCTGAAGCGAGGGGCCCAAAACCGAACACGGTATTCGAGGTGCGGCCTCACCAGTGCCGAGTACAGGGGCACGATCACTTCCCTACTCCTGCTGGCCACACTATTTCTGATACAAGCCAGGATGCCATTGGCTTTCTTGGCCACCTGGGCATACTGCCGGTTCATGTTCAACACCCCCAGGTCCTTTTCCACTGGGCAGCTTTCCAGCCACTCTTCCCCAAGCCTGTAGCGTTGCATGGGGTTGTTGTGACCCAAGTGCAGACCCGGCACTTGGCCTTGTTACACCTCATACAACTGGCCTTGGCCCATCAATCCAGCCTGTCCAGGTCCCTCTGTAGAGGGGGGAACACCACTGTGACCAGCCACCAACTGGATTTAACTCCATTCACCATAACTCTTTGCGCCCAGCCATCCAGCCAGTACACCTGTCCAAGCCATGAGCAGCCAGTTTCTCCAGGAGAATGCTGTGGGAAACAGTGTCAAAGGCTTTAATAAAGTCTAGATAGACAACATCCACAGCCTTCCCCTCATCCACTAAGCGGGTCACCTTGTCACAGAAGGAGATCAGGTTAGTCAAGCAGATACACAGTCCTGTACAAGTCATTTAACCTCTCCTTGTCCTAGTTTACCCAGCTGAAAATGGTTGTTTGAAACCCATAATTTCCTCCCTGAAGTGCTATTAAGCTTATGATAACGAAGAACAAAGTGCTCTGAAGGCCATGAATGACATTGCTGAGGTAAGTGTAATACACTACATGAGTCTGTGCGATTCAGCTGTCTCCCTGGATATTTTCCATTTAGAAAACACATAACTCTGAATGGTGAATTTCTTACTAATCCCCACAAAAAGCTTCTCAGGAGGGTCTGACTACTACTGCCTGTCTGGACCAGCATAGATGACACGTAACTCTTGCACCATCTTATTCATCAGGTCTCTCCTTTTGATCAGATTTTACAATGGGCTGAAAAAAATCCCATAAATCTTCAGTTTGTTTGGATAATTTTTGACTGCTTACATATCAACTCAGATCATCTTTAGAGGACTGAAGAAGCCCCTTCCACTATTCCAGGCTCACTTTACACTTACCACCTGATCTGTCTTGCTTCTGTAAACCCTCTGCAGAGTGAATTTTTATTTGGGTGACTCTGCGTGGATAGCCGCAAAGAAGACTCCAACATGTCATTTTAGGCTTATCTGCCTTCAGCTCCCTGAAAAATCATGGGAAAAGCAATTGCAGCAATGAATATCAAGCAAACAATCAATGGTTGTGGAAATCTGGCATTTTCAGAACATGAGATTTGTACTCTTTCCTCATCTACCGTTTTGGAAGTTTGCGGTACAGAAATGACAGACTCAAGAAATAAAACCAGAGCAAAGCAAAGTAAACCAAATGTGTGTCATCCTTTGCATGGCAGCAAAAGTGGTGGAAAAAAAACCTTCAAATCATGGAAAATAGTATCAAAGCAAGAAAAAAATTCAGCGGGACTGATTTCATGAAACACTAGTTTTGCCGTTGCAGACAACCACTGGTTTCAAAGGAGATGGTCAGAAAAATAAACAATTATCAACTGTAACTGCAAGCACCAGCGCTCAGCATTCTGACTTAGAACTGGCAGTAACTACAAAAGCCAAACTAAAAGGTCAAAATACCCAAACTGAATTGTCCACTAGGTTCCTAAGTAAAAATATCCTGACCATGCACAAATCCCAGTGAGCCATCTGGAGATTCTTGGAGGTGACCCTGACCATCTCAAGGGCCTAGTTCTGGAGTGATATGAGCTAGTGAGTCAGGGATATTTGAGGGCAACCAGGCAACCATTTCCAAGGAAGTGCAGCCAATATGGGCAAGGGAAGATCTCATGTAGCTGTGAGTGGAACCTACCTGAGTTTTGATGGCACATCTGTGAAGAGTCTCAGGATAAACTTTGTAATGATGCCAGGATGATATGTAGTTGGGATAAGGACATAGCGGCCTTGCTTAAGGATCCTCTTCAAGAACACAGTGCGTGTGTTGATGTACAGAGATGTGGCCACTCTCTCCTGCACAGTCAGCTTGTGTAGTCGATAGCTTCTGTTATCCTCCACCTACAGCCACAGAGCAGTATAGGGATTAATGCAAGGAGGGATATCAGAGCTAACAGGCAGGATTTTCCCTGCACATCACACAGATTTTCATGGGCAGAAAAGACAATGTGCAATAAAGGCAAATGGTTTGGCAAATGGTTTTTCACCCACTGAAGCTGTGGCAGGGATAGTCCTGATGGGCAACCCAGTGCTCCAAGCGCTAGCCCACACAGGCTTCCAAGCAGTGCTGTTCTGCACTTCACTACATATACATGTATACCCCTAAGTGGAGGTGAAAGTTTGGGACTGGCAAAGACACGCATCCACTAACAGAGACATGATGCTACTGCAGAGTTTTGAATACTTTCAGAGATGCATGCACACTCCAAGGACTCCACCCGCTGAGCTATGCTGCCATCTTAGATGAAGCTGAGATTCATCTGCCTCCTTTCTCTAGCATGTAGAGAGAGCATTCCAGTCTTACACAGCAGGCTCTCAATCCAGATGCACACAGCTGTATTTTCATTGTCCTTTCCTGAATACAAAAGCCACAGAATAACCACTTAGGTTTTGTTCTAAGCCTTGAAGCTGTGCTTAACTATTTACATCCTCTTCAGGGAACTGATGTTTGCCACAGCACAGTTAAAATATAAATGTACTTCTTAAGCAGCTCCTGGGGGCAAAGACAGCCCTACATTCTTTTCTGGTAGTTCTCTTTTGTCTTCAGATAATTTAGGCCATGGTCTTCCAAAGGCCTTTAGTCATGATAATGCGCCTGGTGGGTTAGAACACTTCTTAAATAGAAAAATTATTGAACAGAAATAAAGATAGAGCACTGATACTTTTCTGAAGGTGTGATTTTCTTTTCCAAGCCTTTCCAAATTAGATATACAGGCATGAACAAGGCAAGGTAAATTACACTACTTTCTGTAATGACACTTCTCAATATATGTGGTTAAGAGGTGATTGTCAAATGAATAGGTGTGATGCAGATGTCAGCAGCTCTGACTGTTAAAAACAGACTATTTTTTAGGGTAGGGCCATAGACTCAGTGTAGTTCCACTAGCTAGAGAAACAGATGATAAGATAATCCTGATCCTCAGTGAAAAAGCAGATGCATAGCTGTTTCTCTTGCTTTCCTCCTTCTTTCAGTTTGTATTTTACTCAATCTGCCCTGGGAGTGCAATTAAATTACTGTTTGGGATCCCTCTGGTTCCTTTTCACATATGCTCATTTCCTACTCACTATTCCAGCTTTTGAAAACATTCTTGACTCTTTTTTCTAAGTGGCAAAAGAAAAACTGCAGACTGTTCGTACTCATTCACTTGGCTGTATTTGCTGATGAAATGGAGGCAGGAGCCTCTAGTGAGAAGGGAAAAAAAAACCCCTCCATGTTTCAAGCATTAATATTTTTTCTGTCTTTCTCTTCAAAGCTTGGGGTAGGAAAAACACTTAAAATTCTTTTGCAATAGGGAAAACTGACTTATGTTCCTTTAGTTCAGAGTTTGAATTGAACTAAATTAAATTTAGTTCAAACAGTCTGTCTAATGTCAGCTCTGGTGACTGAGCGCAGTACACACGCAAAGCTCGTGTTGAGAGGAGAGCCAGACCCCACCATGATAATCATGCCTCTGTCTGCCAAAGATCTCATTGCCAGGATGAAGCAGGACTGCTGAACAAACTCTGAACCAGGAGTGCAGATGGCTGCCTACCTTGAATATTTCAAAGCCAATTGGGATGCTATCTCCTCTCCCTTCTTTCTTGTATTTGCGGCGATCCTCCTGTTGTAATGAGACCAACACTTTGTCCTCAGTCTTCTTAACATCAAAGACGTACTAGTAGAAGAGAGAAGAGGGTAAGCTGTTAGAAATGCCTTAGGATACTGAGGATAAAGCCATCACCAAGGAAATATGTGCATACAAAGGAGGCAAATGAAAATACATTTGGGGGTGGGAGGAGAGTTCTCCATATAACAGACATTCCCAGAAATTCATAGCTGAAAATTAATGCTAATAATAAGGATCTTTAAACCGAAAGTATCAGAGACACTGAGACAGGTAATTCACATAAAGGACAGTGTAAGACAGTATTACAAAATAACTGTTGAGGCAGCAGAAGACAACTTCTCCTCTGAAAGCAAAAGACAAAAGATTAAATTTTATTTAGATACGTACATAAATCAGGAATGAGATAAAAAAATTAAACCAACAGACTCCAGATGGGGTCTTTGATAATTTCTGATTCTTCTTTTAACTTAAATATCTAAACAGGGCCTGTAAATTTCAAACATCTTTATATAGGACCTGCAAATGAAGGGATCTTCCAAATCTTAGTTAAAAAACCCCAAAACCCACAACTTTGTTCTGCACCTACAATTTCTATTTAATATAAGAATGACAGGAATGCTAATTTTGGACTTTCTCGGTTTTCCTGAAAGTCTTAGGAGTACCCAGTAAAAAGGGCTAAGGAGGATTCCTCCATCTTTAACATGCAAATTTTTTATCCAAACTGTTTAAAGTAAACTTGAATCAACTTGAGTTTAAGACCAATCAAAGGAAATTATTTCAAGTTTAGGCAGCAGTTCCCATCTCAATAAATCAGACTTGAATTGCTTACATTATTAAGTATCACTACCAGACCATTTCACAAGTAAGTATGTACCCTTTCAGTAGACAAAAAAGATAGGTGTTTCTTTATACAACAAAGAATTAAACATTCAAATTTGTTCACTATTAGACACTCCTTTAAATTTTGTTTCTTTCGTGCATCTAGAGGGCAAATGTGAGTTGTCAGAACCAGTGGAGGGGAAGAGGACACTATTTACGCCAAGTTTAGACAGATGCTGTATTCTTCCATCCTCAAAGACCTTTAAATGTGAAGCAAACAAAATAAAAGCGTAAAACTGCATTGGTGCACAGCTGGGTACTACGTGCATCACATGTTCTGATTTAAGCTGAAATTCTCTGGCAGCATGGAGAGGAATATCATCAGTGGTTCAATCCCCCCCCTCCCTGCTTCTCCAAGAGCTGCAAATCCCCATTGAGCTTTGCTCTGAGGTAGATACTGAGATTGCCTTGGTTATTGTTGTGGAACGATCCCCTGTAATGATTTCACATCCCTCTGTGGTTAGAGCTCTGCAGAATAAGGCACCATCCCATTTCTAATCCCCGACCCTCACTGTCTCAGGCAGTGTCAGACCCACATAGAGGAAACACCAACCTCTAGCAGAGTTGGCTGAAGCACAGGCAGTATTGGAAAGAAAATCAATACCTTCCCAAGCCTCTGGGCTTCATTAGTTGCTCACGGTATTTACTGTCCAGATTGGCCTCCTACAGAGCTACTGCTTGCTATTCTGGGCTGGCTGGTTTTTGGTACAAATTCAGTGCTGCTTTGTACTCTTATTTGTGTGCTATATCAACATCGTGGCAGAGAAAGCACAGGACCCTGCGAAGAGTCCTAGGGGTTGTAAAGAGCCTCTGCAGAGAGAATCTAAAAAGCAAGATAGAAATATGCAGCAACACCTCGTAAGGCACATTTTAATTCTTGTCCCTGTTGAACCATATGCACTGTCACCTTATCAGATAGCCTAGAGTGTTCCAGGGCAAAAGGAGGTGTGGAAGGGGAACTGTGAGAGTGCAAGAGAGCTCTCTTGGTCTGACAAGAGGTATGCGACTGTGACGATCTTTGATCTGATGACATTTCAGCTGTCCTATTGGGTAAACCTGGAAATCAGCAGGTGGCTGTAGGAATACATTTATACTTGGCTTAAATTCCCTTATTTTAAAGGGACTGGAATTGTCACAATCCCTCTCTGTACAGATAAACTTCACAGGAGACCTCAGCGTCAGCTCAGGGAGAACAGACAGAGATTATCTCTAGACGATGGTAGTATGTGCCACAGTAATTTATAATGGCCCAAAGCTAACATAAATGTGTTCCAGCGCTGCTATTAAGAGCCTTTTAATCAACTAGCCTAGAGATAACACTGGAATAAAAATAACTTCCATTGCATCAGGCATTGCACTCAACCGTAACGTGTATGTTTTGCTCTCTGTGGCAGCTAAACACTTACAAAAAAGACCCAGACAAGCACTTGGAATATGTCCAAGAATCATACAGAGGAATATTTGAATAAAATCACCCTCTGGAAATGAGGCACTGACAGAAGACAGAGCAGTGACGAACTGCTTCTCCATCTACACCTATATGACAGGATGAGCTGGGAGTTTGAGATTCACTCCTAGTCTGAACAGCAAAGGCTACACTTCTCCAATATCCTGCTATGAAAATTGAGGGGTGCAGAGAGAAACCTCCCATACAAGTGCAGAGAAGCAGACACAAGAACATCTTTAATTAATCTAAAGTATGTGGTGAATTACAAAAGAACAGAAAGGTCAATTTTCAAAGTAATAACTAAAGCAGTAAGTGCTCAGATCTCATGGACAGTAATGGAAGTTTTATGCCTGAATTTGCATGCACTGAGATGAAAATGTACAACACTGAGAAGGGCGGAAGGTGAGAAATGCAGTAAGAATGGATGAACAGATAAACTGAATAGCTTGAAAGTTACCAAGTAGGATGAGACAAGGAAAATTCTGTGATGCTGATGAAAGGGTGAGCTTGGGGAAGAGACTAGATACTTTCAGAATCTTAGATTAATGCAAAGGGATACTAACTAAATACAGTGGACCAAATCCTCAGGCTGTTTAAGGGTGCTAAGTGAATGGAGTTCTGTCATTAGAAAATCAGACTTGCTGCCTTTCTACAGCTGGGAAACTGAAAGAAGTCCAGGCAGGACTTCACTAATCCTGGTGTGTCTGACTCATCAGCCCCAAACATGATCAGTCCTAAACAAATATCTAAACTCTTCCGAAAGATTTCACAGAAATCACTGAAACATACAGTGAACCAGAGGACAGACACTGGCGATGAGACTTCTGTCAGGTCGTCACTGCCAACTCCTAAATAGGGTGGATACTTCAGAAGCCCTAGCTAAAGTGGATACACTTCAATACCTCACAAAATACAGGGATTCCCACCTGGGGATTCTGAAGGAAGGTCTCTTTGTTATCAAAGCATCCACCAGAGCGATTTAGCAGGGGCTCTGAATTCTTTGCCCAAGCCCCATGCATCATTTTCTTCTCCCAGGTCTTGTGGATACTGAAGTAGGAGGTATTCACAATCCGGCAGACGTCCACATCAGTGAAATTCTTACACCAGTCCTCAAACGTCATCCTATTCCATGGGACACCAGGAAAGTAATGGTTTATTTAAAAATAAACAGTGATACTCACGCAAAGAGCCAAAATAATACACAAAATCTTCCAGTAATTTAAGAGGAGGCATTGCTCAGCTGTCCAGAGGACAAACTGATTCACTGGAAAGCTCTCCATGTGGAAATACTTGTGAAGCCACAATCACACTATCTTAGAACTTTATTTAGAGAAGTATCACTTCAGTGTGTTTGGTCAGCTCTGGATTGGTTCTGTTGTAGCACCTAAGCCTAAAGGGTAGGCTGTATCTACCAGGCTGGATTTGATAACATATATTTTGCAAAGGCAAAAGAGATTACCTGCAACCAAAGCACTATCCGCTCCTCATTATTACGGTCCTCATTGTTACATCTGTCCCTGAGCATGACTCAAAACTCTGTACTCTGGACAAAGCTTTTATTTAGCACCATTTCAATGCTATAACCTGTACCTGCTGAAGTGAAAGACTGGATTGCAGAGCAGTTAAAAAATATTCACCTCCTCTAACAGCTTGGTATCTCTGAACTACCATCATGTCCTGGCTTATTAATGGCCCAGAACCAAACCCTACAGCTGGCTTCCAGTTGCCATTCAAACAGAAGACTTTTCATATGGAGCCATACCAACACCCTCGATGCAGTATTGATGATCTACTGAAGAAGTTGCTGCTTCAGTGTATCTAAGCTTTAAGCAAAGTCAAAATTATTAGAGTTCTAGAGATTCTGTAGAGAAGGAACACTTCTCGTGCCCATGCTGGAAAACACCGACAAGTATCAGAAATCACTGGCTGCAATTTTATTTACAGATACCTCAGCCATGGTTGACCTAGAAATCCTACAGATAGGCACAGCAGTCAGTAAACAGGATTGACAGCGTGTTCAATATTTGGCATTCTGTCATCTAAACCAGCATATGTGTTGTCTTGGATTCTGAGTGAATGTCCTAAATATAGATAATAGATTTTGAGGGTGTTTGAAACTTATATTTACTAAGAGCTACTAATTTTGTTCTACTAGTTTTTAATCCATTTTTTCTGTTCTTCTCTGTCATCCCTTGAGAGTTTAAAAGAAACAGACTTTGTGCCAGGACTGGATAATCTTATCCATTTGGGGAAGTTGTTTTTGACGCTGTTAAATGGCAGAATTAATGACAATTACTCAGTGTAGCCAGTATCTCCAAACCCTTCACATGACTCCCACTCACCAGAACTCTCCATCATTCTCAAGGGTGAGTCCCAAGCTCTTACGTTCTGAATTGCTGACTTTCTTCCACTCCTCAGAACTAAAAGGCAAAAAAAAAAAAAAAAAAAAAAAAAAAGAGGGAGGAAAAACCAACACAGATGATTAATAACTTAACTTAAATACTTTTTACTTTTACCTGGAAAGAAAAATTGCAGGTAAAATTCTCTCATGGTCCCTTGTTATAAAGGTAACATCGGAGTACTGAAAGGACAGATGATTTTCAGGAGTAAAGTGTCGGGCTTACAGGAGGAGTTTTAAAACATTAATTGATTTGAAAGCTACTAAAAAAGAAAGAGATGAATGGGAAATTGGCACAACTAGAGAAGAACCTTATTGATTTGCTTTGTCACACCCTCCCTTAGGACACTTAAACAGCTGGTTTGGAAGGTCATATGAGATTGACTCCATTCCCTGAAGGCCCTTCAAAAGAAACCTGGTTTTCCTCCTCAGGAGCTTATTGAACACTTCACTTAGACCAGAGTATTCTCGTTGTCTTTCAATCTCCTTTAAATAAAACAGGCCCGAGGTCTGAGATTTGCCCAGAGAGCCTTTGAGAAGGAACTGTTGCAGCACGAGCCTAGTGTCCCGTTTCCAGACTAACACTACACTGCACGGACACTTCATTGCCTGCATTAGCACGTAACTTATGTGCTCTGCATTGTCCCATTGTCCCCTGGAGGCACCTGCCTCTTTCCACTGACTGCAGGGGAGCACAGGATCCTAAATGCAAGCAGTCTGATGCTTAAATCGGGTAACATGATAGAAGACAGCATGAGCCCCTTCCCTAATGTGTTACATTAGGCAAACAGAGCCACAATTCCTCACTCGTTTTCCAAAAGGAGGATAAAGTTGAAGATGGTTGGCAGGAGGGAAGGGAGGTTGCTTGCCATAACAGACATTTTCTTAACCTATTTGGAAATTCTCAATTTAATTCTGTTAGGCCAAAAACGATGGGCCGACCTCAGACCCCTCAGTGCTTCCACTGGAATGAGTGGCAGCTGTGCCAAGGCAACGGCTAGCAGGGAACCACAAGGGCTTAAGTTAAACAAGACATAGTAGCTCTTCAGCGCATTCTTCTCATTTCACCTGAACCAAACTCTTTGAAAGTAATAGATTTTTGCTAGCTAAGCTACGGAAGGTAAGAACTTAATATGCTGTTGTTAAGAACACTGCATTACTAAATGCTAACAGTGGCTGGTAAACACAGTGTTGAACTGTAACATCCTAGTTAAATGTTTTTCATGTGTAAATTGCCAGCGATGGAATACATCCCCTCCAGCAATCATTTCTGTCTCTGTAGGAGTGACTGCTAAGCTCACAGCCCACATTAAAATTCATTAGAAAATAACTCAAGAAATCACAAATGTGGCAATTTTATAGCATTTTTCACCAGTCACTTAAATTATCTAAGAATAAAAGACTTATACCATCCCCAGCAGCTAGCAATTACAGATCAGAAACTGAGTCACAGACAAACTCAGTGGTGAAGCTGGGAACAAACCTCATGTTCTTGACTCATCACCTTAATCGTAGGCTATTTTTCTAGTCATGCTCCAGTGTGCCAGAACAATGATGTACACAGTAAACTAAGGTCCAGGAAGCCATAATCTCCTGGTTCCTCCAGGATGTGTTCAGTTGCTCAGAGAATGCTATACTTGGGAAGAGATGGCACAATGGTTCAGCCATCACTGAGTATTGCAGATTGACGTTGTGCCTCAACAGTGTTTAACCATGCATCTAACGTCCAGTGGCCCTAATCACAGTTTCATTCCTTTGACACTGAATTTGCAGCACTTACTTGTCACTCCAGGCGCCGTTCCACTCTCTTTTTCCCCAGGGATTCCTCAGCCTGATCATGAACAGCTTTTCTGCCTTAAAAGAGAATATGAGCCTTTCTCCAAGGCGCAGCTTCCGAATTGCAGTCACTGAGTAGGCATGGCCGATGACAAGACCCATCTCTGTCTCCACTTCATTGGTACTGCCAGAGGAAGCCTTTGGCACCAAGAATGACAATTAAAAAAAAGAATTCACATCACTGAGGGACCCTACAGCTGCGCGTTGAAGGGGCAGGAAGGGGAAGGCTTGTTTTCTTTCACAGAGCTATACGTTCCCTTCCCAAGTGATCTGACTATGCAGGAAAACAACAGCACTGGGGCTCAATACTAGCGGCTCTCTAGTCTGGTCTTTTGCATGACAGTGCCAGATAAGTCCTAGCAGACAGAAGCCCGGAGCACAGGAGAATACTGCCTGCTACAGCCCTTCTGTCTCCTCCTGGTCTCAGAGAGTTAAAGACTGGGCTGATGGACAACCTTTATCAGCCCTTCCAAAAATCTTGTCATCTTTACAAAATGGCTCTTCTGGATATTGATGACTGTGCTCATACGTAGCACTGTCTGAGTGCTACGGGCCTAAGGATAGGGCTAAGGGCTAGTGCCCTAAGGGCTAGTGTCTGGGCCTAAGGATTTAGCTGCTGAGTCCAATGCCTGTTTCTGTGTTGGGGTGAATTTGATACCCAGGAAGAACTACCGGCAGTGGGTAAAAATAGAGGGCACAGGCAAGAAAACTTTCTAGCCATTTGTCAAACCTGTCCTGTACCTCACTCACGACCTGGCAGGCATCTCTTACGTGGCAACTGGCAGATCTGCAGGCTTTCTTAGGAACTGGGTTTGCTCCTCATAGACTTCACATAAGAAGCCTAGCTTCCAGCAGTGATCAGGCAGTAAACTGTCCTGCTGGATGGCCTAGGCCTGATCAGATGCTGATCTAAGAATGCATAAAAATTGTCAAGCTCTGAAAAAGACCACAATTTCATTTAATGCATCCATATCAAAACCTCCTAAGTATACATATAAACAGAAAAGCAGTATCATATAAAGATGCTGGAGTTGCTTTGAATGACTGGCCCTTTACAAAGCCAATATAATGCTGCTTCTTAGCAATGTATATCAGGCAGGACAGTGGAAAAAGTAAAGCTGTGCCAATGCTATAACCCTTCTTTTGAGCCAGAAATAATCCAAATGGTCGTGCCTCCAGATTCATCATACCCTCGCTGGAGCCAGCATGGGCATCTTTGCACCGAGCGATATCCAGAGTCTCTCTCACCTATACTGGGCTATAACCCATTGGGCCTTAAGGCATTCACTCCTTTGGACAGCAAGGAAGGAAGATTTGATTCAGTGCAGATCCTTGCATGTAAACTTGTAATAACCTAATTAAGAGCTCTGTGATCAAGCAAGCCTTTTCTCTGGTGGAAAGAGATGGACTTATTAGAGTTATGAAATACACATAGTACTTTCTCAGATATTTTTACCCATTTCAAAATTTCTCTGGTCTAAACAGACAGGGTCCTTCTCCTAAGGCAGGTGTTGCACTGATACAACAGTGTTCAGTCCCCAAAGATAAGAAATCAGAAAAAACAAAAGGAAAAGAGAAATTTATACCAAATTGGAACTGACAGATGGTCTGGCAACTGTGAGACTCTCACCAAGACCTCTTTGCCTTTCACCAACAACAGCTCCTAAAGAATCAGCTCATGTGTTATACCAAGACTGGCTGACATTTCCAATGAGTTTGGGCTTTCTCCAATGTAACACACTCACTTTCATTTTTCACAACTAAAAGCAAACAAGAGTCCTTGACAGCATGGGATCCTGTAATCTCTCCTGCTGCCTTTATTATCCTCAGGTTTTTCTTACTGCTGGGCTGCCTTTCCCACCTCATTCTGAAGGCATTTATTTATTTATTTAAATGAGATATTTAAACATCTACTGTCTGTTCAAATTTCTAAATGGTGAAGCTCAGGGCTATTTTGTAATCCAAGGAAAATGATGACATGTTTGTAAGTCAGCAATGAAGCCACTTGAGTATTAAATATTCTATACCTAACAAGCTTCACCATGTGTATAATACATCTATCAAAAAGTGATAAATGCAGACAAGTCAAGCCAAACCAATAGGAACAGCCCCTGTGTAATCGATGTTTAGAAGCATCTGCGTTTGACAGGCAGAAATATAATGCCAGGAAGAAATGAAGGCATTACAACTCTCTAATTAATTGCTTTTTAAAATGCAACTCCCTGTACTTACCCTATCTCCTCACCAGATCCACATTAAGAAACTGAACTGCCTTAGCATTTGGGAGCAACCTATCATCCCAGAAACAACGTTTACAATAACAATTCACACCAGGAAGTCTGGTCTGCCAGCCTGGTCTGAGCAAACCAGATGGAATTCTTTCTAAACAAAAATTCAGACCTTGTGAAAAAGGTAAAACAAACACCAAAGACCTAGAAGAATCTGCTTCTGACCTGTTGCCTGATGCTGCTGGGAGGGACAGTTCAGGACTCCTGTTCTATCCCAACTGAGTTCTCAGGTTCAAATTAATCTCCCATAAGGTACCACGTGTTCCTCTTTGGTACCATGGCACTGATACAGGGCAGTGCATGGCCAGGGCCAGCTACACAGATAATGTTCTCAGGCATCTCCAAACATGGCTGATTTTCTGTTGTTCTAGACAACTGCACAACTACCATATACTCGCAAGAATTTCTGAATGAACCAACACTTGGGGGTCCACCAGTTTACCCTACAGGTATGAAATAGTTAAGTGCTACAGTAATATGATCTTCATTTCACAGACGGGGAAATTAAAGCAAAGCGTTTAAGTGATTTAACTAAGTCCACATAAGATTAGCCTTAGCTAAGGTCTTAAATTGGAAGCAGAGGGCATGGGAGTAAGATGCTGAAGTGCACCTAGATGCCAACTCTGTTGCACTTTAAAAATCATTTAAAAGCAATCTTTTAGGAAATATTCAGGTGCCACTGCAGTTTGTTAGCCCTCCACGTGCGGTAACAGCTTCAGACAAGGTAAGAATTGCAGTGCTACCCAGTCATGGCCTAACATTGCAGACTTTGATAGAAGGCGAGTAAAGCCTAGTTGTCACTGGTTTCCCTCCTATGGCAAGGGGCTGTGCAAGGCCCTTGTCTGCTTGTGGTTTGTGAAGCATATAGCACCCTTTGGGAGCTGCTATTGGTCTGCCTTCTAGCACCTCAAGTGAATGGAGAGAGGTAAGGCTTCCACAGAAGGCAACCCTGTGTCACCCTTGGGGAAGCCATCCCCTCTCTACTGACTAAGGGAACTTCAGGGTCATGGCCTCCTAATGTAGGCACCTGAGTTAGCTGCCTCACGTTAGCCAGCGTAGGCAAGTTTTGCTGGTTAATTCTAATGGAGAGTCTTATTAACGAACAGTACTACCTGAATAACCAAGTGAGCTCAGCCTTTCAGCTCAGCTCCAGTGTTACACTGACGAGACGACTGCATCATCACAACCAAAGTCAAGAAGTCTTAGCAGCTCAGTGCCAGCAGAACTGTTTTCTGTACACAGATTTCCCTAAGAAATAAAGAAACTGAACGCTACCATCTGGCCTGTAAATTAGGGCATTCTAGGTGGATTAACCTTGGGCCAATACACAACTGTGACCATTCAGAAAGAATAGCATTTCAGATCCACAATAAAGTGGCAGCACAAACAGCTTTGTGGTTTTGTGATTGTATTTTGTGGCTCATGGAATCGTACTTGGCTGACAGCACTGCCAACTTGCTAGCTTTTTCCATACGAACCTTTTCCAAAGCATACAAATGCAGGACATACTCAATATACTTATACTAATAATGGTATCTTTTCCAGATTTTTTTTCATTGAAATTAACTCTTAAAATCCAGCTCTCTATACATACCATAATGGAACAGCTGATCAACCCGCCTCTTTTATGCACTTTCAGCAAGTCTTCAAACAGCTTCATCTGCTCAGAAATAATGTCACCATATTTGCCTTGGACCAAATCAATAGATTCTGCCACTGCTCCAGTGAAATCCACAATTGCATCTGCAGCGCTGCCTCCATCTAGGGCTTCATAAGATCCAGCCAGCCTGGAGGTAACACAGAACATTCTCAGTCACCAAATAGCTGTTAGAAGTGCTCAGATTTGGCTTGAATGTAGGTAATATATTTGTGTCTCACCAAGGAAAAAACAAAACAGAACAAAACAAAACAAAACAGCAGATTGCAGATAAACCTTTGCTGGGTTTCTAGGAAAGGAGACTTAAGACTTTGGGCTGCTGAAGTAGAGTGCACTGCACTCTTTTATGATTCACTTCCTCCATGCAGATTAAAGCAGGAGTTTTCAATCTTTTTTAGGTTCTCTACTAGCAGCAAACCTAAAACTTACGGAAAGTACGATACAGCTGAAAGACAAAACAAACAGATGGATAGAAGGGACGGCACTGAGGGCTAAAAGGACAATGAACTAGCTCATACTTTGCATAAGCTTTCTCCAATAATGCGCTCCAGAATTCATTTTTCACATTGGAATGGCAGTAGATCAACTTCCCGTCCATTGTTGGCAGCAGATCATCAACAACCACCTCTGTCCATTCTCCAAAGCACCAGAAACGGAAACGGAAAATCCCAGCATACTTCTCTGGATTTTTAGGGTCCCATTCTTGTTCGTTAAAGTCTGGAATCACCTGAGAAACCATGCAAGGGAAAGTTCACCAAATGCACTATGTTAAGATTTATTCAGAGGGCAGACTGCCCTGGAGCATGCACTATGCTGGTATTCAGCTTCGTGAGCAGTTGACCTTAAATAGATGAAGCAGTGAAAAAAGAGGGTGAATTTGGTACAAAGTCAAATATAGTCCCACTTCAAAGAATCTTTCAGGAAAGTAAAATTCAAACTGATCTGCAGAGAAAGACAAAGAACCTATTGCACTCTCTGGCTTTGCTATATCTCTTCTTTCGTGCTCAGTGGGACTGTGGAGTGGGGCGGTCTCATAATATGAAAAATGAACTTCTAAAGAAAGGGAAGATTTGAATCCACCAAAATTCACCACTCATCAGAGGCACAGTAGTCCTAGAGGGAAACACATGGGCTGATAGGTAGGGAAACAACCAAGGTTTATTAGCTTTATTTCATGCACCAAGCACATTGATCACCTACCTGCTGCCAGAGGGTCTTCCTCAGAGCCAAGCAGGAGCATGCAGCCACAAACCAGCAGTTCCCCAGGGTGCCTTGGTGTAAGTCATGGGAGCTGATTCCATTCACAAACAGGTGGGGGTCTTCACAGAGGTCCTTACAAAGCAAACCAGAGATTACTGGAGACTCCACTCCAGAAATGATCACAGCATCCTTCCAGCTATTCCTCTCCACACTTGTTCTGCATCACATTCCACAGAGTGGAGTTTCTGTACCAGGAACTTCAAAAGCCCTCTGACATGGAGTATATTTGAAAGTCAGGGTAAATAGGATTATTTCAGTTCTTACAAATAGATTGTGTTGTCTTATCTAAACATCAGGGTTTGCCAATTTTTTTGCCAGAGTTCCTAGTTCTGCTCTCAGCTGAAGGTGATCTTTGAGGACTGGAATGAATTCAACATTTGGAAGACTTATTTGGCATTGGTGCAGTTAATGAACTGAAAGTAAGTGAAAGGAGAAGGAGGAAACATTACAGGGAAAGGCTTTGACCAAAAAAAACCCATCAAGAAAAGCAGCAGGAAATAACGCTACTGACACCAGAACTCTAAGCTCCTCTTCCTTCATTGCCACTCCCTTGGCTGACATACTGGAAACCTTCCTCCACCAACAGCATGAGTTACTGCAATGACTCCTGCCTCACAGCACCAAAGAATTTCATGTCTGTGAAATACACCTCTCATTCTCTGGGTCTCATCTTTCTCATTTATCTGGCTCTTACTAGAACCACTCGTTCCTCCTCTCCCATTGCTTTCCTGGCTCCATCTCTATTTACAGGCAGATTCTCACCAAAGCATAGTTGGCTCTTCCTGTGATGTCTCCCTGCTCCTCACTAGCTTGCCCCTTGCTGTGTCTTTATAGCCTGCAGATCAAGGCACTAAAAGGAGCACCTCTAAGTATCATTGAACATGGGAAAGCCACAGGGGTACATTTTGCAGCAGTATTGTGTTTGTTACCAAGAAATCCTTGGTAGACGGTGTTCTGCTGAATAGATACGTATGTGGCCTCACAGTCCCAGTGAGAACCTCCCAAGCAACACTTCAGAAAACAGGTAATCTGATTGTCCCGTAATGGAACTTACTGGTTTCAACCCAGTGATTGCTCATGACGCTCTCGTGTGAATCATTGCTTTTCCTGACTGATTGAGAGGATGGAAGAGCAGACAGTGGTAAGAAATTCTGCTCTTTCACAGTATAGGAATAACCCTAAATTTCAACACTGTGGGAAGGAAATGATCTTATATCCAGACATTAGAAATGCAGAATAAATAACTCCCTCTCACCTCAAAATGGCAGGAGACTCCAAATTTACTGCAGTCTTTCCAGTTTGTTATCAGCAGCAGAATAAGGAGCTGTGCTCCCTACCTCATGGATTCTTACTGCCCTTTGATAATTACAGGTGATGATCCCAAAATACCAAGATTGCAATCCAAGCTTGGCCACATATTATGGGCATGTCAAAACTTCTCAGTCTTCCCTTTGATGGGACTGTGACAAATCAGTGCCAGCTGAACTTATTTTCAGAGAAAAGAACCACCTCAGTGCTGAGCTGAAAGCCTGTTTTCCTGGGTTGGTTTAGCAGATGGCAGCCTGAAGTCAGCTCACGGTATGTAATGCATGGAGCTGCTGCTGTTTTCTTTAAGAAAATGATATTTTTGGCATGAGGCTTTTCTCATTAAATAACAATTGGTAGAAATTTTAAATGCCTCTTGGGAAACAAGTGACTGATCATTATATGACACTGTTCTTCTGTCAGTATTTCTTACATGTGTCTTCACTTAGAGAAATTTCAAAGCTTATTAACAGACCTTAATAAAAATCTGAATAACAAAATGGTGCCTACGAGGAAAACTGACCATGTACAAGATACTCATCTGCATCATAGACAGATTCATTCAGTTTGCCTGGATGCTCTGATACAGAATGGCAACAGGAACTTCAGGCTAGCACTTCAGCTGATGTAAATCAACCCCATTGCCTGTTGCGGGGGCTGACATCTGTTGACTACTTGGCCTTCAGGGTGGTAGCACACATTCCAAACCCAGCTTGGGTAGGCTTAAGTTTCATATCCCATTTCCATGCATCTTTGGCAGTAATAACTTCTAGTTTGTTTCTCCTTTCAAAATGTTATTTTGTTAGCGTAATAAACAAGGGATAAACGAGAGCCTTCAGGGTTAAAATTGTCCAAACTCTTCTGTCACTAGAGGAAACCAAAACTTCCATTGGTTTTGTAAGAAATTAAGCACTACCATGTATTACAAATATCTTCTCTTATTTGGCTTGCTTTGCTAAAAATAACCACATTAAACTGTCATTTTTTAATCGAAGTGTGTCTCGCATCTCACACAGTCCTCAGAGAAAAAACAGAGCGCAGCATGTGTCAACTGCCAAAACTTATGGATGACATTAGCATTTGCTGACCACTGGGATCCAAAGCAAACAGCTCAGAAACAGCACCTCCCTGTTTCCACTATAGTCACTAAATTCTTCAGGATCCTGCTTGATAAACCCTTTCTTACTAAACTGCCTAGGAGCCCTGGACTTCTGAAACTAAAGGACAGTGTAAGAAAATGGCATTAGCTCTGTTTCTCTTGTCATTAATTACAACTGTGATAACAGCTTCTATGATGACTGTCACTGTGTGGCTCAGAGGAGATGCACAATAATACTCAGGTGCAAGCTACAGCTAATCTCAGCCGTTTGCTCTCTTCTGGGCTTTTTGCTTTTCACCACTTATGCAGTATAGCAAATTCTAAGGAATACTTCTGAGGTGGAATTAGCTACCTAAGCCACAATTCTCCCAACACAGTTAGAAATGTGCTATTTAAATATATTATTCTGCAGTCCTTGTGAGGATCTTTAAGCATTTTTGGTTGCCCCAAGCATGTTAAAAAAAAAAAAAAAAAAAAAAAATCACTTTTCCAGTAATGGACCCAGCAGTGGTAATTTAGGATAGTTGAGGACAAAGTCAACTACAATCAGAGGAATTATAAGGACGAGAGACTGACCTAAGATGTGGCCCAGGCATTTCAGGAGACCTGATGCCTTCCCTCCCTTGCAACTTAAGCACCTAAGCACTTGGGTTCTGAGTTCCACTAGAAGTACCTTCTTTGCAAACATAGTGGTTTAACCCTAATCCCTTTTCTCAGGATCAGCCTGCATCATCTGTGCTGTAAAAGAGAGATATATCTTCACATTTCCAAGAAAAAGTTTAAAGGAGGTTACCGGGTCTTATTATACATCATTACCGTATAATAGCCACACGATTTCTGATACAGCACCGCTAATAAAAGCAGTTGTTGTATTATTTATGCCCACAGGGAGCATTCCACCACCCAAGACGCAGAGCTTTCCCCAGTTCTCCCCTTACGCATGTGCATAATAAAATAAACACCATCTGCAGAACTATAATTAGGCGCTACAGAGTCTGAAAGTGAGGTAAGAGGTTGCAGGGGCTCATGGTTCTGCTGAAAACCCTGATGCTCTTATTTGCATACCAGACTTTCATTTGCATGACAGAAGTCTATCTGCGTCACCTCCTATCCTTGCTGCACTGCGTAGGCTTGAAATATCTGACATTTAGTGTTAGTCAGCCACTGATGCTGTGAGAAATAAAGTGGCTCACAACCCCCTTTTTCTGATTTTAATTGGTTCATCTCTTTGTAATGGAGCAAGTAAATGAACTGGTTAGCGGGCAGACTGGGAGAACACTGAGCATTCTGGAGATGAGAAACTCAGTTAGTGTGGGATCACAGGAAATAACAGTGGGAGAGACCTTGACAGGTTAGTCAGTCCCAGCACTTGCCTACTGTCCAAACTGGCTATCCCTAACCTAGTTGTGACTGAAGCTTCTCTAACCCGCATTTAACACAGCCCATGAGGGAAAGTCCACATGCTTCCTCCACTGGTCAGCAAAGAAGTGCATTGCTGAGCTGCTCTACAAGCCCAAGACTTCTGTGAATGCAGAGAACAGTCAGTTACCTTTCCTTTCTACAGCAACCCCTCATATAATCTACAAACTTCTAAGAAGTCTCTCTTCTCTAGTCTTAATAACTGGTTCTTCATGTTTTGTATCACTGGTGAAGTGTGGTGCCCAAATCCAGACCCTGTGCTCCAAATGAGGCTTTAGCAGTGCTGAGCAGAGCTCGATGCTCTTGCTTACTGAAGCTGGGGTGCCATTTTTCTGTCTTTTTCACTTCAACTTCACATATTCAACTTGTGTTCAGACTGTGATCCATCCTCTGATCCTATTCTATGGACTTGCTGCCCAGTCATTTTTTCTCCCTAACCGAGCCACTTAATACAAAGCACTGTACTTGGTTGCATTGATGAAGTGATGCTGAATTCCATCCTATTTATTCCACACTATTTTCCCAAGACATCAAGATAAGTTTGAATTCTCAACCCTTTCAACTGGCTTGCAATCCTATCCCAGTCTGTGCCCTACAGCATTCCTGTACATGCCTTTCTAGCCTCTCATCCAAGTAGTAATGAAAATACTGAAGCATACCAGACTAAGGGAGATTTCTATAGGACTCCGTCAATACAATGCCAGCTTGCGAGTGGTCCAAGTCATTTATTTCATCACCTATGCATCCCCATTACAGAAGTTTGAATTAATCCAAATTTTCATACTTTGGAGAGACATATCAGATATTGCCAAAGTCTTACGAAAGTCAAACTGTATCAGATCTACTGCTCCTCTCTTAGTCACAAGATCTGTCCCACCATATGCTGGAAGGAAATCAAGCTGGTACATATTAGTGTATCTGACACAATTCATTTTTATAATACAATCTATACCATCAGACTAACAGTCATCTGCTTAGGTCTGATAAATTGCAGTCAGGAGTTTCACTGAGATACAAAAATGTTTGGACTGTAGTACAAATATGAAAGATGGCAACTTAACTTTTCTTCCTTAGGAAATTTCAAAACAATGTGAACCAGGGGAGACAACAGACACCCATTTCACTGGAGCTATGAAATGGTTTGTATGTTGCTCTGTCATGATTCCCTAAAAGAAGAAAAAAAAAAAAAAAAAGGATGGGTTTTATTTGCGATCAGAAGCACCACAGAAAAGTACAGGAGGTAACTGATTAATTACATGCATTAACTTCAGGTTGCTGTGGCTACTTTGAATCTTAGAATAATTTAGCTAAAGGAAAAAGTTCCCCTTAGCTCTGAAGATGCATCTCTTGGCATAAGTATTACCAATATCCATGAACTAAAAAATATCCAATATTTATAAATAGGGAGAAAGACATTCAAAGGGTTAATTGATTAGCTATGTGTCTTCACAGACATTAACTGAAGCTGCACTGTAAAATATTATGAGAGATCTCTGATGTCTGAGAAAAGGGAAAGATTATTTTTTAATTGATTAGGGTCTGTCAGCTGGCTCCAATAGAAAAATAGAGATTCAGGGAAACGGAAGAAGAAAAAAAGCAATAATGATGTTTGCAACTAAGATTTTCAAAGAATTCAGTAGCGTTTAGAGCTTACTTTCTTCAGCGCCCTTTAAAGAACCTGGCCCTAACATAAAAAATAATCTACCTTTGCTTGCACACAAGACCTACGGAAACAGGCACTTTCCTTGATTCTGTCAGACTGATCTACTTAAGCCCACTACACCATTCCCTTGAATTTTTTAAAAGGAGTTTGCATTATGTCAGAGCTGAGAATTCTTTCCATTTTCTTCTCTTCTCCCATCCTCGTATCATACTGAGTTAACTCCTGTAGAGAGTGAGGGCAAAGGGGAAAGGCAATTCTTTCTGAATATGGATGAAAAAATCCAGCTTTGGCTACAGCTAACTATCATCTAAACCTCATCTAAAGGAAGGTAGCAAAGACAGCACTTATTTTGAGGTTGTGTAGCTGAAGAGGTAGAAGAGATTGTCTATCCTATAATAAATCCCAGCTGTGCTGGCATGTCTATAGAAACCCTCTCCAGATCAGGCTGTTTGCCAAGGCAATTGCAGTTAGCCCTAAAAAGAAAAATAACCGAGTCCAACTGGGCTAGATACTTCAATGCATGCAAAAAGCCTTTTGCAACCTTGTTATGCCTGAAAAAATTCTGCCTATGGAGTGAAAAAAGAGAAGTCTTAAGTTACAATCATGCCCTGTGGTATAGCTCTAACCCCTCAGAGGACAGTTCCCAGAGAAACCTCCATCAAAAGAAACCGGGGTCAGATACGACCCGGACCGAAACAGCCCTTGCCGAGATCAGGAAGTGACTTTATCATCAGTGCTGTTACGTCATGTAAATCAACAAAAGGAAGATTTAGCCCTCAGGTTTCTGTCCGTACACCCTGAGCTCAGGATGTGCAATTCCTCTGTAAACTTCATGCCCATTGTCCAGCAACATCAGTTCCTGAGAGCAAGATAATGCCCAATACTGCTTAAAAAAGAAAACCAACTGTACATAGGCAAGGGCAAGCGTATGCCAGTTTGCTCCAGCCTTGTGTAAAAGAAAACTCAAGTTATTTGGGGACTGAGAAATGCTTCTTCCCCCTCCTCCCTCTCCAATAAATCCTGTTACAAAACCAAATGCATCACAGACATTTTTACAGCATTCTTTTTTTCCATTTTCAGTTTGGGGCTAGTGATGACTAATACTCAGTGAAGGCCATGGGTTTCAAGCCTTGCCCTGCCTATGGGACACATGTATTTGGGAGGATCTGAATCAATGTTTTGGAAGAAAAAAACCCAAACATTGGGCAACATGGTGTGTATCTTGGCTGCCTCTAGATTTCACCTGACCCTTGGAGCGCTAGAGCTGCTCTCATCCAGAACGCTGACAGTTGCTGGAAAGGGTACGAATGATGGGCCGTAGGGCTGACCTTTTCCTGAACTTCAGTAAAAAGTGTTTACTGAAGATCTTAGAGACCTCTGCCACTTCATCCCAGAAATCACTCAAGACTACGATGAAAGACTTGCTGTTCTCCCAGGACCCTCTCAGAAGTATATCATACCATCTCTTGTAGCACTATCTTAGTTTGTGATGCTTTAGATCAGCGTTCTACGGAACTGCAGCACATCCATAACACTTCGTTTTTAGAGAAAAGCTGCCTTGTTTGAGGATAACATTTTTTTCTCACTGAACTTACCAGACAACAGCCTTTGTCTCCTGCCTTCTTTCCC
>NW_009217262.1:36472-39642 GCF_000690835.1 Fulmarus glacialis
CTCTAAATTCAGTACTACAATTTGTATTACTTTTCCTCATGAGCAGCAATCAGAGATACCATTCGTAGGACTGGATTCACCTCAGGAAACAGCCGTGTTCTCTCAGCTAGGTGTCTAAACACCCCTGTAACCAGACACAAGTTCTTTCAAAAGGCCATTTACAGTCATTACCTTGCCACCTCTCTCATAACGCTGGAGAGAGGCCTATCTCTCTATTGATCATATAAATCGAGGTAATAGCTCAGAACGGGCCCATACCTTTTAAACAGTTGCTACACAAAATGTTATTCTTTGTGTCTTTGATGAGGATCTCATCAAATAAACACAGTAATGCACATCACAAAAGCAAGCTCAGCTGGTTATAGGAAATGCATCCAAAGTAGCACAGGTTAAAACCTAGAATATAACTATTTTAGAGGTTATTTTATCTGAAATTTTAAAAAAGTATTAACTGGTGATCTGAAGTTAAAATCTCCCAAAGATGGGAGATTTGGTTTAGTGGACACAGACGCTGAGCAGCCTGAGACCACTTTTGGTTGGTTAACGTTACCACCTTTTCAGGAACATCTTGTTTCCTCCACGTCTCACTCATTAGTGATTCCAACCTCTATGGAACTTCATTCTCGGCTATTCCAAAGCTACTACAAGTTTGACATAATTTGGGGAGAATAATTTAATCAAAGCATCATTTTAATTGGCTAAATTTCAATTTCTTGAAAAAAGTAATTGTTTTCCATCAGAAAAGACACAATTTTTGGGCCACTAACCCAAAGTTTTATTGTAAAATGCTATTATAAGAATTTACTGTGATTTTGAGATGGTGATGTTCCATGAAAAACAGGTAGTTATAGCATATATATTACTTGAGACTGGACGATATTCAAACCTTACTACTGTGAGCGTAGACATCAAAAGAGCTTTTGTTGGATGAGCTGCCCACCAGCACGAATAAGGACATTACAAATCTGTTCCTTAGTATTTAAGAAAATTAATCATAAATGAGTTCAGAATCATTATTAGGGATTAGAATGTGTATGACAGCAAGAGGATAGGATACACAGCATATGGGGAAGGGCCCCAGACAAGTCAGACTCATCGCACATGAGCTATGCGTCTGCACGTGTGCTGTAACCATTTGGGAGTGCTACTTTGCAAGTTGTAACTGCTCCAAATGGGCTGCCAGCAGTCCTGGCATCTCAGACCCATTGGCCTTTTTCCTCCAGTGGAAAGGAAAGAAATTGAGGGCATTTTCAAGAAAAACTGAATGTACAGTTCTTTTGAGAAACAGGTGGTATAAGCCAGCCTAACTCTTATTTCTGCAAAGAGCAACCTACCCAAGCAGTGGAAATGTCTCTGCATTAAATGCAAGTAACAGAGGGATGGCCAAGTTCAAAGACAGTTTAGAGCGACTCCCCGACACCACTTCCAGGCACACACTAATGTGGCTGAGGTCAGACACGGGCTATAAGTCCACTCATGGTTCATCAGACTAAAAGCCCACCCACCGTTTAGCTATGTTTTTTTACTGCTTCCTCAAAACATGTTTTTCAATCAAGTTCTTGAACTAGTTTCCTAAAATGGGAAATAAAAACAAAAAGAAAAGGAGGTTGGAAAACGTCATACACAATTTTTCACAACACTGAAATATTCAGCACTGGATCAGTGCGGAATAAACAATTCCCAGGTCTGTACGCCTGACTGTTCATCTCTGGCTGGGGAGGCAGCTATTTTCTTTGCCTGATAATAAGCATCATTTTGGCTCAGTGGACATGACCTTTCTAGGCTTGTCCAGTCTGACCTCATGCTGTGTCTCAAGGGGCTGGTAACTGATGCAGACTGAATTCTTTATCACTGCCTTTTATGAGGAAGGGAATATGCTGTTTACAAAAGAGTATTAAGTAGATTTCAGCAAAGTCACCTTTTTTTTTTAATTACATGGTGGATATTTTTTGTTATTATGTCGGGCATTGTGTGGCAAAGAAAAAAAGCCAGGTTATCTAAGAAACATTGTCTGGAGTGAAAATTCAGATTAAGCTGGAGGCGATTTATTTTACTTGAAAGGAGATATTTCTTCCTTGTCCAATGGCAATACACAGACTTTAAATGTTAAAAAGTGTAAGTCTAAACCACAACATTAAAGAGCATAAACCTCTTTAGCAACAAGTTCCTTCTTTCCCCATCCCTTTTCCAGCAGGGTTTGGTTTCAGCCTAGATTCCAGTATCTACTAGTTGTGGCTCTTATCTCAGACACTTTCTTGAAAATAAAAATACTTTATCCTCTTCTCCCAGTCTCCTCATCTTTTTCAGACAGCACCTTGATGTGTTCTCCCCCACTTATTTGCTTAAAACAAAAAAATTTTAATGTCTGGGATAACAGTGCATGGCGTAGCCATTGTTATCTCCCAGATACACTTTTGGAATTGTGATATATGCCACACCATTCTGGACTAGATGTTTGCTTCATAACATAAAAAGAGGAACTGTAAACTTGTATATAAAATCCTGATCATAAGACACAAGCTTCTTAAACTATTAGATGACTTGAAATATATCAAATTTTGGATTTTGAATTTTTTTTTTTTTAAATAGAAATTTTGTACTAGCCAGCACAACCCAACTTTTCTGAGCCTATGTAAGTCAGAGTCAATGGAGTCTCTCTGTTCCAACAGGACATGGATCAGACTCTTAAATTCTAGTCTGGACATCCTTTCTGGCAAAGATCAGCCTAAGATCATGTAAAACAGAGAGTATTTGTCTTTTAATAACACAGAGATATGCCCAATACCTTGCAGAGAACCATAGTGTTTTCACACCATCAAAACTTTATCAGATCACTCATCTACAGGCTCTAGAAAAAAGCCTTCCCATCATGCTATTCCTTGAGCCTTCTGGTATAGATCACTCCTTCCATTCATTGCCCAAACTGGGTATGAGTTGCGGCCAGGAGACTGACACCAGCGTCTAGTGCTGTCCAGGTGGCAGCAAATATCAGGGCAGCAAAGTGTTATGAAGTGAGGATAAACACCAGCACCCATCAGAGTGGTCAGAAAGGCCACCAATGTTGCCATTTGCAGCCAAAGGGAGTAATACCTGGTTACCTGGGATATGGAGAAGGCTGAGGTACTCAAGGACTTTTTTGCCTCAGTCTTCACCTGCAAGTGCTCACGCAA
>NW_009217262.1:40444-76923 GCF_000690835.1 Fulmarus glacialis
AACTACACCAAGCTGTGTGGTGTGGTCAACGTGCTGGAGGGAAGTGATGCCATCCAGAGGGACCTTGACAGGCTTGAGAGGTGGGCCTGTGTGAACCTCGTGAAGTTCAACAAGGCCAAGTGCAAGGTCCTGCACATGGGTGGGGGCAATCCCAAGCACAAGTACAGGCTGAGCAGAGAATGGATTGAGAGCAGCCCTGAGGAGAAGGACTTGGGGGTGTTGGTTGATGAGAAGCTCAACATGACACAACAATGTGCACTTACAGCCCAGAAAGCCAACCACATCCTACGCTGCATCAAAAGAAGCATGACCAGCAGGTTGAGGGAGGTGATTCTCCCCCTCTACTCTGCTCTGGTGAGACTCTACCTGCAGTACCACGTTCAGCTCTGGGGCCCCCAACATGAGAAGGACATGGACCTGTTGAAGCAGGTCCAGAGGAGGGCCACAAAGATGATCAGGGGGCTGGAAAACCTCTCCTATGAAGACAGGCTGAGAGAGTTGGCGTTGTTCCGCCTGGAGAAGAGAAGGCTCCGGGGAGACCTTCTAGCAGCCTTCCAGTACCTGAAGGGGGCCTACAAGAAAGCTGGAGAGGGACTTTTTACAAGGGCATGTAGCGATAGGACAAGCAGTAATGGCTTTAAACTGAAAGAGGGTAGATTTAGATTAGATGTAAGGAAGGAATTCTTCACTATGAGGGTGGTGAGGCACTGGAACAGGTTGCCCAGAGAAGTTGTGGATGCCCCATCCCTGGAAGTGTTCAAGGCCAGGTTGGATGGGGCTTTGAGCAACCTGGTCTAGTGGAAGGTGTCCCTGCCCATGGCAGGGGGATTGGAATTAGATGATCTTTAAGGTCCCTTCCAACCCAAACCATTCTATGATTCTATAAATACAGAAAATGTTGCTAAGGACCAAAAAAAAATTGACCAGTGGAGAGAGAGAACCCAAAATATGTGATGCCTGTTTGACAGTCTGAACAACCAACCACCTTCCCATTTTAAGGAATGTCACTGCTTGCCTAAGAGTTCAAATTCTGAGCTATAAAAAATGTTGCATCAAAAATGACACAGCAGCATTCATTTGACTTCTGAATACTAAAAGCACTTTTATGACTCAGCCAAATCAGCGGATCATCTCTCATAAATTCACAGAAACTACCAGAAATAATTTTATTTACAAGTCTTGAAAATAAACAGCAGCTTCTATTTCTAAAACATCTTTTAAAACCTTATCTTGGAAAGATGTTCATTTAGCAATAAAGTTATCAGTACATGAGATAAGTTTCTTCAGTTTTGAGTGATGAAACTGAAAAACTCACAACAGTGATTTCCAAAGTAAGATACTTAAGCAAAGTCACAGTTATCATACCTGCCAGCCAATCAAGCACATGCTTTTCCCTCCATGTACGTTCGCTCTTATTTTGCCTAGGATAGATCACTGTTAGAGGACTGAAATGAATAAAACATTTTTGGATAAGCCCCTTTCCTTCTAACTATGTCAAAACTTCAGGAAGTTTTTGAAATCTAAGGTACCATAATAGGTGCTAGAAGGTAAACTTTTTAAGGGTAATTGTGTGACTCATATGCCACCTCTGCAGCTGATGATGCCAAATGATGGCCAGTATTGCCACTATATCCATGAATTCACTTTAATTCACACTTTAACCAGGCACCCTCCTTTCTAGTTCAGCCTCTTTCATTATGTTCTCACATTTGCTTTTCCTCCCCACATTCTGTTATCAACTCAACATGTTTCAGAGGAATCAATAAGAAAAGTACTTCCATATCTCACAGATCTGTTTAGGAAGCTTGCTTTCTAGTATCTCCCTCTCTTGTGGGCACACTGATATCTAATAAAGGATAAGCCTTTTGCCAGGGTACCCTGCTCCCACTCAACTGCCTGTTTTCATGGCATGTGTAGTTTCACCAAGAGATCTACCCATTTACCAAACTGGGTTGAAATTGGTCAATAGTAAAGCATTGTTAGGGGAAGAGGAGAACAGACAGACACAGACTTAGAGACAACGTAACTATAACTGTGCTTCCTCTGGGGGGAAAAAAAAAGGCCAAAAGGAAAAGAGAGCCTGATGGCAAATTGCTAACTGCTCAATGTTCTCTCCATCGACACTAGTCAGTTTTGCAGATCACAGAGCATCCCCTAAATATGACCAAAATTACCTGGCTACTTAACACCAAGTTAAGATACCCTTTCCTCCTGCCTCGTTCAGTCTGGGAGATACCTCTGCTTACTTTGATGTCAAATGCAAGTGACTCCAACCTCACGATCACTGTCAAGGTTTTCTCTACCATGATCCAGGGATCCTTAGGCTCCTTGGGAGGAGTCAGCCTGCCAAGGTATAGTCAGAATGTTTACTTGCTCATGACTTTATCCCAGTTGAAGCGGTCAGTTTCATCTCTGTTTAGACGCTTTAAGAGACCTCTTGCTTGGAAAGACATAATGAGAAACTTTTTTCTTATTTATATCATGCTGTCTCTTTACATAGCACTTTCACTGCAGTTATCAAGCTTATTTTTTGTTTTCCCAATGTGATATAAGTATACTGATTTGAATTCATTACTTCATTTCAGACAAATTCCTTTGTTAAACACTAACATTACATCTGCCTGATGCCAGCCTAAGACAACAATGTCATTCAACTGTCAAAAAACAGAGAAAGCCAATATGGCAAGCAGAAGACCCAGAATCATTTTATCACAAAATTCACTGCTAACAGACCTGCGTCTTCATCAGTTCAAATAAAGTTAGTACAAAGATCAGCGTGTATATCAGAACGGATGGTAGTTTATTAAGGATCACATGGGATTCCTTATCTTCAGGAAGAGGATCATATACATATATAAGAAAAAACAGGCTCTGTAGAACTACCTATTTAGCAAATCATCAAATTAGCAGGAACTGAACAAAGGTCAGTGACGGCCAGCAGATGAGTCAGTGCCATCACTGAGAAATTACCCTCCTGATTTATCAGTTTAGAAATCCTGGCAATCCCAATAAGCTCCCACTTACCTTTTGCAATGACTACTACCAGCCATAGGAATATTCACAGTGGCCAGCCTCACAACACTTTTACAGAGACCACAAGCTGTTTGATTTGCAGTTATGGATATGAAGTTACATTCTGGGTAAAACAGAAGGGATCCAGACTTCCTACTCCTATTACAGTGTGTTCAAAGCACCATAAAATTTTTCTTGAGAGATGGAGATTCTCTATGAACATTTAGGAATTGCTGTGAAGTTCAAGCCTCCCATCATCTGAGAAGACAGAAACCTCCCAAAGTCTTCTATGGTGAGAAACAGTCTGCCTGTCTCCCAGGAAGAGAAGTTTGAGAGGTGTTGATAACTCAAACATGAACTTGACTAGACATCAAATTCCAGCTAGTCTTAGAGCACAGTGCTCCACCTCTAAGTGCTGGAGAACCACTCCAGTTCCAGCACTGCTCCTCTCCTGTCAGGTTTAATTTCTTTATGATGTACCAGGAAAACCATCTCAGCCAGCTGGAACTCTAAACCCCATCAGGGACACTGAAATCATTCTGGCTCATTTGTGTCTCCAGTAACCTCTCTGCTAGTGCTCAACACACAGACCACTTCCAAGAGAAAACCATGAGTCACCTTTTAACCCCATCCTCACACTATCGATCACATTAATTATTTTATTCAATCGGGGTCTAACAGTCAAAGTAAAGTTAGCGGAGAACCTAAGGAAACATATCTTAACTCTCAAAAGGCAAGGAGAAGGGCCTGTTTCTAATAATGTTGAAGCTTGCCAGTGTTGCTTTTTTCTTGTCTTACAATTCAAGTATTTACAGTGCAGCCATTATGTTCACTAAAGGGGATTTTTATTTTTAATTTTTTGCAGATTTTGCAATGTCAGCAGAAGTAACTTAGCACGGTCTCCCTGTCTCTTCCAAGCACACCATCCCCCTTAGCGTCTATAGTTTTCACCCTATTTAAATGTAGACATTCAGGCCAGATTCTCAGCTGTAAATCATCGTCACTTTAGCTAAGCCAAGGGAGTGATGTTGCTTTATATAAGCAGATGTGCAAGGCCCCTCAATCCACTTCTATCCATAGACAGATACTGCTTTGGTTTTGTTCACAAGAGATTCATCATGCTTTTAGGAACAGAGAAAGCCCATTAAGACCAGGGATTAGAAATGCCATGGTTGGATTACATATTAAATGTTTCGATTAAATTTGAATTATTCCTCTTATAGTCCAGACATTAGCTGTTTTATCAATTAGATCATGTGCCCAAATGTGAAAGCAGCTTTTAGACAACTATCACTTCTGAGACCTTTCATTTGTGGAGAGCAGAGTCAGTGAGTGAGAGAGAAGGGAGGAGAAGCCAGAGGATGAGGTACTGGATTCACATCTCCATTTAGGGGGGAAAATAAGATGTCCAAAGCTTAAATGCCCCTTATCTGAAGGGAGGAGAAAACGGACAACAGTGATCATGCACAAAAACTAAAGCAAGATGAGCTTTGCACAAAGTCTTTGCAAATGGATCCAATTATGATAGGGTTATCCTAGTGACCAAGGGAGAGCAAAGCCCTGCAATTCATGTTCTTCATCAGTCCCACAAGTACTTGTACCTGTGGTAAAGCTGAAGCAGCAGTAAAACTGTAAACTTGCAGACCACAGCTCAGCCCACAGCTGGATCATTGCTAAATGAGATTCAATTTTTTGCTCACCATCACAGGACTGAAGGTTTGGTACAGCCTTAGGAAAAAAATATTTTGATTATTTATTCACTGTATCAGACTAGAAAATGCTGTCTCTAGCAAAAATCAGACCTCAATGTGCTTTATATAGCACAGACACTCTTTATCAGACAGGCCTAGTCCTGAAGGCCTTTTTAATTAATGAGGCCAGTTCTGCTCTTTTCCAGGGCCAGTTTTCCATCCAAAATGTTGCAGCCAATTAAATAAGCATCTGCATAAAGCTGTATGTTTCATTATTTCTGATGAAACAGATAGATATGGGAGTTAGGGAGTGAATTTTGAGGATTTTGTGAGCCTCTAAAGAGGCTAAAGGTATTCTGCATTTGAAGAGTGAAGATAAGAAGTAGGGCCTGCCTTCCCAACTCAAAGAGCATGTATAGATGTACGCATATACATCTATTATGTAAATATATGCATGTGGATGACTACACACACATGAGACCAATTGGCCTTAACATGAGAAAACTGAGATCAAAATAAGAGGACCGTATGGACACTCACCCAACAAGGGAGTCCCAGACCCCATACTAACTGCACGCTCATTAGACTGCACTGAAATCCCCTATGGCCCAACTCTCGTCTCCCTGATCACAGAATGGTTGAAGTTGGAAGGGACCTCTGGAAGTCACCTTGTCCAACCCCCCTGCTCAGAGAGCAGGCTGCCCAGGACAATGCCCAGATGGCTTCTGAATATCTCCAAGGTCAGAGATTCCATTTCCTGATGCACGTGAGTAGGTCAAGATGACTTCTGACACCTGCAACACTGGCCAAAGTTCAGATCCTGACTCCTACGCTATGACATGTTTCAGTGAATTGAGCTTGAAACTCAAATACGCAAAGATGAAATTCTACTTCATGCATAAAAAGCAGAAGATAACATTTGCTCTTGACAAAGACATTGTTTTTCCTGAGAAAGAACATTTTATTTCCTGCAAACTTGAAAAGGTGCAAATTCAAAATGTTTTAGCCTTTATGATTAAGTTAGAAACAATGCCACATACAGGCAAGACAGCAGTTCTAAAAGGTTCTTTCAGCTGTGAAGGATTTTTAAAAGCTTATTTTTAGCCAGGAAAACATACATCTTCCTTTAATTTCTAAATAGAATTAATCTTGAAGGAAACATAAATTTAAATCACAGGGAAACAGCATGAAATTCAAACAAATTATTTTGCAAATCTAAGATATAATGGCTTACAAAACCTCAAATTCCAGGACTTTAGTCATCCCAAATACCCTTTTAAATATGGAAATAAAATGAGAAAAGCATAAAGCTCTTAACATACAAAGCATTTTTTGGATGTGGATGCTTTCCACTCTCGGGGAAGAGTGTTGACAGAACAGTACCTTAATTTCCTTTGCAACTGGCATGTTTGGGCTATAATTTTTCCTTCAGAGAAGCCAGACATTTAATTCTTTAGGAAGACTAAATCAATGAACTAACAATTACTGTAAGATGACTTATGCTAGCTGGGAATGTGATCCTTGGGCTTTTTGTTTTACAGGCTCAAAATAAATTTTACCATGTCGTTCTTACCATCATCACATTGCCTCAGGACAAATAGAAGCTGACTCTCTGAGAAACCAATTTTCATCTAATGACGATTGAACCAACTAAATAAAACCTGACATTTTAAACTTTAAAGAAACATTCAGAACCTTGGAATTGTACTGTTTATGTTCTAGAAGTGACATAGAGGTAGTTTAGTATTTTTTCTTTAGGGGAAACAACCACAACAACATAAGAAAGCCTCCATCCAATCTGAAGGAGGGAAATATAAACTGGAAAAACTGCCAAGAGAGAAGATAACAAAATACTGGCATCTGGAGAGCTGTCTCTTGGCAAGCATGCATGTCATTTACAAATGTTTGCTCATAATTATATCCCTGGAAGACTTCGGTGAATAATACTGTTGAGAAAGATGCCACTTTCAAAACACTGCCTCTCCATCATATTTAAATAAATGCAACATGCATTGAAGAGTGAGTGTATCTAAGGATATCGCCACAAAAAAGGGGAACCCATGCCTCACACTGCCCTGGTACCTGCGAGACACGGGGGAGGAAGGATGCAGCTGCGTATTAGAATATCCACTGAACTCCCAGCTCTTCGGGAAGTTTTCTGGAGGAGGGAGGGCAGGGATGCTGGCAAGGTGCCACTGTGTTTTTTGCTTCCTGTCATGACACAGCCAACACAGAAGGGCACAACTAAGAGCAAAGAATTTTCTGAAGTGACACCAGAAATGGGATTGAGCCATCAAGTTCACGTCATACAGGGTCCACTCAGTCACCAGACTGTAATGGAGAGGTTAGACATGGGGTATTTGCTGACGGCTGAAGGCATTATAGTTCCTTGCCCATCTCTTTTTCTGGGTAAGCTCCATCTTAACAAGATTTTCCAGGCAAAATAAAAATAAAATTATGGAATTAATAAAATAAGGGTGAGCAACAGCTCTATTCTGGGAACATTTTGGCAATTCCAGAAGAAACATGTCACAACTTCCCCAGATGAAAATATTAAGGACAAAATATTCTGGGAGGAATGGTTTGTCCCATCAGAAACCAAGATGGAAACATGCCAAACAATGTTTTCACGATGCCTCCCATACTCAGCCCATTGGGGGACGGGCAAGGTGATAACCCAGACCACAGCAAAAATCCCAAGGCTTTGAAAGGGGCCAGGGTTTCACCCCAAAAAACATGTTATTAATATTGAGGTGCACCACCTTGTATCACTGATGGAAAGGAGAGTGAATTCAACTAAGTTCATAAATTCCTATTGTTTAGAAAAGGATGCTTTCTAAAATAACATCCTTAGGAGAATAAAACAGTATCCATTTCAGTCCCAATAGCACTTCTTAAAACAAACACCAATCTCAAAAATTGAGGACCTCCCCTCCCAAGTTCTGGAGCACTAAGTTCTCCCATCTTTTCATTTTTCAAATTTTTTAAGACCCAGAAGCACAGTCAAGATCTCTTCAGGGCTAAGCATGCTGCCAGAGGTGGGCGTCACCAGTCTGCTGCAGAAAGGTGAGGAGAAAGACAAAAACCTAGAACAAGGCAGAGTTCCTGTTCCTATTTCTGACGAACCTTCTCAGACACAGAAACGGAGCCCAACTGAATGAAATACCGTAAAGTTTTCGGGGCCTCTTATTTAGAGCATGGCTGAGCTACAGCACACTGAACTCCCCAGTACACCTCAGCCTTGATTTGAACTGCAGATTCTGGTTTAGGAAAATGGGACATGGACGAGGGTCACACAGCTGCACATACCCCTCCGAGACTTGAATCCCAGCCACTGCCAGCAATAACTGCCAGAATGGATTAAGGGAGTTAAAAGATCCCTATTTGTTTGTTTGGCTATGTGAGAGGAGTCCTCAGGGCACCGCACACAGCTCTGCTCGCTTCCTCACTACATGAACAAAACAATTGGGAAGGAAAGCGCTTAACAACACATCTGCGACAGCCCTTTGTATTTGTCCAATAACTTCTCCATGCTTCTTGGATCCATCTTCTAGAAAAGCAGATGGCTGTACTGTCCATCTGGAATATTATTATTTTCCCATCACTAGTCTTAGCACATGCAAATACTGACTCACCTCAATGAGAAAAAATTTTTTAAAATCCCCCTTATAAAGCTAACACCACTCAACTTTTATAGCACAGATTCTGGGTCTCTGCCTTCAAAATGCCACAGATTTGCCCTGGTGTGACAATGCAAGTCCAAAGCACTGCTTTATCGTTCTTCCCACTGCACCATTCTGCTTCCCAAATCCCTGTCAGATGTCCATGTACGTACATCCATGTACATACATCCATGTCTGCCTGCTCTGGGTGGGGACCTGTGAGTGTGATGCAATTGCAGTTATTAACAGTCATTGGGACCAGACACAAAACTTCATAGTGCGTAGTGACTCTGGCACCCACAACCCATCATATAGGCTTCATATTTGTATTAGAAATTGGTTGGTGTTGTCACAAGTGTAAATGCTATTGCAAGTGAATCAAGATTTCAGGTTGCTGGGGGTTTATATTGGTGAAATTTATAGTTGTATATGAAGTTTATGTTGCTTCACCTTTAAAATTCTCTCTCTAGCAAAATGCAATCAAATACAAAATATTTGCTGTTAACAGGATTCTTGCAGGGTCCAATGCGCACCAAACTTCCAGAGACAAGCATGTTAATTATTGCTTTGATGTTTTGGTGACAGAGGTTACTTTAGAATAACAGGCCAAATCTGCAGACGAAGTCAACACACATTTTCCAACCCAAACCTCTGACAATAAACTCCAATTAGAGCGCCTGCAGGAAGACGAGGCAGGACTTGCAGCAGAGCATGTCACAGGCACTGGGAAAGGATCAGTGTCACGTAGAATATGAACTAGCACAGTGGCCACGGACTGGGCACTTCGACCCAGGATGGTCTCCCATCCAGCCTACTCCCCTTTTACTGTGATCAATATAATGTGCCCTCAAGTGCTTGAGGAGGGATATCTTGTGGCAGCTGTCTCTTCTACTCTGGCAATAAAGGCCCTTCCCTTCGTTCTACAGGAGTTGACTCCATAAGAGATTAGCTAACAAGAACAGATGAATAATAATGTTAATCTTAAACACAGGAGACTAAACTGTATGTTCTTCGGTGCCTCCTTTGGAGTCTCCCTGTTTCCCCAGGCTGCTTTCAGATGTCGTGAGCTGTCAACCATGTTTTATGTGGCTAATGTAACAGAAATGCTCCTGTTTGTTTCTTCCTTTTCTAGCCAGCTGGAAAAAAACCCCCTCCTCCCAGTTGTGAAACACACAAGCATACCCCCCCAAAAAAACCCACCTTTGCCATTTCTCAGCCAAGTAAGGGCAATGGACTGTACGAAACAGCTGCACGTAGCTCACTACCTTCATCTGCCAGGGTGCTGCAAAAGGGTATCACACTGGTTCTGGTCTTTCCTTCTGCTCTTAACTCACTTTGGCTACCAGCTCCATCTGCCCAATTTCTGAGGCAGCAGGACACAGCACATCCCAGATACACAAGCAACAGCATCTTGATGCAAGTCAAGACTGAGCACTCTTCTGCCTGAAAAGGATGACACTCATTTGGTCTTTTACCTCCTTCCTCCTCAGGGAAGCACCCCTTTCCCTCAAACTCAAAACAAATCACCATAAGAAGAGCTAGAAACACACATACATGCATGCTCTGGTACCCTCACCACATCAGATCTACTTACTGTGCAAGGCAATTATGCAATTATGAAGTCTTAAAAACAGGTCCTGAAGCACAGAGACTAGAAGAAAAGGGCTGGAAAAGCCCAGCATGACTCTCCTCAGAATGTCTAGATCATCAGCTACACCACCACAAACAACAGCAGTTTGGACGATTTGCCTGGACAGTTTGCTTCCTTTATTTCTGCAAATAATATGAGCAAAGAGATGTCATACGAGGAGGAAGACAGAAGAGCAGCGATAGAGAGCAGACAGGGAGGGGGGGAACACGTGAAGGTACGTTTCCTTGCAAAGGGAGAAGTCATTTTCTTTTCAGAACACGTTCAGTGAAAAAAAAACAAACCTCAAACCTTAGGAGAAAATAATAATGGCAGAAAGGAAGAAACAAAACAAAGCCCACGATGTTTTCAGAGAATTACTTGGCCGGACACCATCAGAACATGCCGTTCCAAGTACCTTAGAAGATCAGCAGGGAAAGTCCCTCTATAGCTGGAAAATGTTTCCTTGCCTCCAAGAAAAAAATTCAAGAAACACTTTATTTTTATTAGTGTATTTGGGGAAAGTTGCAACTTTTAAAAAAAAAAAAAAAATTTTTTTAAATTTGCTTCAACTGAATATTCCCCCCACAAAAAAAACATTCCCCCCCTCCTTTTTTTCAAAAAGTGTTTGCGCCTCAAAAAGACCAATTACTTGGAACAGCCAGGATATTACCAATTTTAAAATTATTACAGGATCATATTAGGGTAGCAGTAATAACGACAATGTTCTTCTATTATGATCCTCTATATGTTCCTGATTGCTAGAACAAGAACTCCAGTTCCAATGGACTCCAGTTACTTTTTTGATCTCTGTAGATCAGTACATAATACATGTATTTAAGTTATTAGCACTGTTATTTAGGTTTATCACTGTATTTAGGTTATTACCACTGTTACCACTGACAATATAAGAGGAAAGGAAAGTGAATTATAAAGTAATAACTCATTTTTTTCTTCACTCATGCAAGAAACAGTCTATCTTATTCTACAACATAATTATACAAGACTTGAGGTATTTTATTTAAATAGCTTCTTTAAAAGTACACTAAATAATAAAATAAAATTATATCAAGATCAGTTTATTTCTCATTAATCGGTTTATTTCTCATTAATCTTCTCTATGCTCTCTAACCATGGCAGTAAATTTGAAGCTGCCAATGTCTGATCACTCAGAGAGCCTATTTTTCAAAGTCATCAACTCATCCCAATACATCATAAGCCTCATCTTTAAAGTTAGAGCTATTTAACATAATTTGATAAAACTTTTTTGTTGTGGGAACAAGAGAGAGACACAATTCAGAGCAGGTTTTTTTTCTATTATTTCCAGCAGTAAAGTTTCTGTCATCCACATTACTCATGGCCATAAATTCCAGATATTCCCATCCCATTATAACCAATATTCTAGGCACCAAGACAATTCTCATGAATGCTCAATTTGCTGGTGAAAAGCATGAGAAGCAACAAAAGGAAGATAAGGTCCATAAGATCCCATGCAACATTTTAAAGCACTGAGCTATGGTGGAATGGAGAGAGTTGCTTCTCTGCTTGTGCTCACATTTCTTCCTTGAAAAATTTCAACAGGTCCCTTTTCATTCCGTATCAGAAGAGAAACCACCATTACAACTGCAAGTATTCAGCCTCCAAGCCAATCAACTTAAATGTGATGTGCTCACATAAGGAAGAGAGCATACACAGAAGCCCATCAACACACCCTTCACAGCATTTCACTGAGTCTGTCTTGTGTGACAAAGTACTTTAGCATACAAATATTCTTCTCATATCCATAAACTGAAATTCTCTTCAGGTACAAATCAGTAGATGAAATGATTAATATCTAAACCAAATGCTAAAAGCTTGATCCACCCCCATTCTTAATATTTCTATAGCATTTAGATTTCAATATCCCCTTCAAAATACAGGCACATGGTTTACTATTTATGCTTTTTCCAGGAGCAGAAAAAATATCCAAGACAGTACTTCCTGATGTGATTTCTCTTACTTTTTTAGCACCCCATTTACCTGGTCATTCACATCACTCAAGTCCCATGAATAGAGGGGCTTTACTGCCTAGATTTGTCATGAGCATTCAGCTGGCTTGAAAACCATTCCTGAAGGGCAACTAGAGACAAGATCAGGACCTTGTAACTGATAGCAAATAAAACCAGTTGCATGAACCATTTTAAGCAATGGTTAAGTGTTCTTGCCTTTCATTAAGTGTTGTGGGGCTTTAAAAGCATGAGAAACATTAGTCTCAATACACTGAAGACATGCCAGGGTCCTGCTAAGTGCTTTATAATGTGTTGAATTTCAGTGGATTCACATGTACCTCTCGGGCACCAAATCATAGTCGACCACCTCTGTCTCAGCACTCCAGGGCAAAACCATGTGGCAACCACCGCACTTGAACATTACAACATTACATTTCCCACTGCTGGTGAAAATGATCCAAATCAACTGATTTCACCAAATAAGACAACAAGAAAGCAGATTCTGAATCCAGCTGATCCAGAATTACAGCCATACAGTAAGGATAAGATTTGTTTTGACATGGATTTGAAAGACCTAGCCCTCCACTTTTGGACACCTCCTTCTAGTAGCCCAATTCCGTGGTGCCTTTGTAAACCCTGCTGTTCCAGTCTGTGGATCACCAGGATGCAAGAACAGCAATATCCAAGATGTACATAAGATTGCTAACTCCACTAAATCTACCCTCACTAAACAAATAAAGCTTTTGAGACAGATTTTTTAGTCTCTCCAACAACAAAAAAAAAAGTGCTAGCACTAATTTTACCCTTAAAGAAACACACATGGGGCCTTTGTAAACCCTGCTGTTCCAGTCTGCGGATCACCAGGATGCAAGAACAGCAATAGCCAAGATGTACATAAGATTGCTAACTCCGCTAAATCTACCCTCACTAAACAAGTAAAGCTTTTGAGGCAGATTTTTTAGTCTCTCCAACAAAAAAAAAAAAGTGCCAGCACTAATTTTACCCTTAAAGAAACACACAGCATGATGGAGTCCTGCCTACCAGGACCTCAAATGGGTGGCAGTTCATTGTTAATATCACTGATGTTCACCCATCACCCCACCCCTTTCCCCCTTGCTTAAAATTAAATCTAACAACCTGAAGACAATTCGACTTAATTGCAACTGCATCATCTTCTGCAGGATCCGACTGCCAATCCCTTCCATCCGAATGTGCAGTTGCTAGGGCAACGGGTGTGAAGAGCACGCTTTTGTGTTGCCACATGCATCTTTGGGAGCTGTGCCAACATCTGAGCTTCCACAGCTGGGATGGATTTAACACCTTCCTCCCCAGGAGCAGCTTTTCCCTACTTCCAGTGCAGGGGCTACGGCAGCCAGCCCTTGGCAAGCAGCTATTTCTCCTCTGCAGATCGACACCTGCATGAGAATGACAGATGGCTGCAGCCAAGATCAGTATAATCAAGCACCGAGGATGCTGTAACACTTTATCAAATAAAACATTCAGCAGTGCTAGACTTCATTTGTAGAAGGTTACGGGATACACAGTTCATCGTGTACATAGCTAATGAGAAAAGAAAAGATCATTTACCATCATTTAAACATAATTTTCTTTTGGTGATTTCCCATCTACCTGTTGTCCCCTCACCCACCCCCTCCATACTAACAGAAGGTTGCATCACATCTAGAGGAATACAGAGTCTTCTCTCCGCCTCCACGATTTTAACCCAGAAAACATGATTAATGTGTATAGAAACCTTCCCATCAACCTCTCCGATTATCTTCTAGGGCAGACTGCTTCCCAGAGTTTAGCCCTTAATTTCTTTCCTATTTCTTTAAGATGAAGGGTGTAAACTTAGGTCAGAGCCTACTTTGCCTATGACCTTTTATACCTCTTTTGAGTCTGCAAGGCTTATGCTCTTCTATAAAAATTTAGGTGCACTCCAACCCTTGCCTTTATATATGCACACATGTATGTTTAGCAAAGAAACATCTGACTTAATCTTTTCCATAGCTGAGAACAAGCTGGAGCTGAAGATCACAAGCTAAATCTGCTTTTAATGGCAAGTAAAACTATCTGTAACAAAGGCAAATAGCCTCCCTGCTACCGTACTCATGTAATCACAACTAATTACTGCATACAAAAGTGCCTGTTAAAATGATAAATAGTGTAATCTAGGAAGTCCTATAATCCGCTAGGAGCCCCATCCAGCACCAGTATGGAATGCAATGTCTGAAAGTCACCCACTGAAGGTTGGTACCTCAGACTCACTTGGTCTGTCTGTGGAGGACAACATCCATGGTGTTACGATCTAGGAAGTGACAGACGCAAAAGGAAAAAGAAGCCAGTTAAGATTTATTTTGTGTCAGTGCAAGGCCAAGTCTCTCGCAGTCCTTTTCTCTAACAAACACATTCCAGAGAAGCACAACAAATAAGCAAGCTGCAAGACACCAGTGCGTGGCTCACACAGCCTACAACCTGAAACCACCTTTGTATTCCCATCAATGCCTCCACATGTTTGAGGCACACAAAAGGATTCGTGAGCTCCCTCAAAGCTCAGCAGAGGCTCACCACCACACTTTGAAACACATTTCCTCACCTCTCAGACTCAGGCATACTCCACATGTGCCAGTATTTAAAGTACAAACACAAATGTCACAGCACACAGGCCTTTGCAACTTGTGTTCATCTGCACTTCAACAAGAGTCGATAACCACCACCAATAGAGAAATGTGGACAATTCTGGGCATAGACAGGGAAACAAAACCCAAAACTTCGGCTGTTTCAGGACGTGTCAGCAGCCTTTGCAGAATAAGTCATATTTTCACAGAAGAACAATAATCAGATCCTGCAAAGCTTGAGGGGCGAGGAGGGCGGGTGGGGAGGGACCTCTATTCTGATTAAGCAAGAGCACTGGCGTTGCTTAATATTTTTAACCAGAAAGAAGAGGCTGAAGGGAGAAAAAAGCACGTTCAGATCTGAAAAATTGATCATGAAATCAAGAGCTACGCTCCAGAAGGGAGCTGGGGGCGGGAATCTGGCAAACCAGAGAAGTGTCACTATTCACAGGGACTGTTACAATCAAATCAGTTCGTCACACAGAAGGCAGCAATGTAACCACACTGTACTGCACATCTCTTTGTCATGCCAGTTTATGGTATTCCCCTTTAATCTCCACTCTCCTCCAGCTCTGGATTATCCCCAGGCTCCATCCTGGCAGATATCCCAGGGTGCAATGAGCTGTCACTCCGCTCCGTGCCCCAAAACTGTTCTCGCAGTGCACTGCCAGGCGCCTGCTCAAACCCAGACGCAGTGCCAGGGCACCTCCCTCTCCAGTGCCTCTCCCGCATGCATTACTGGACTCTGACAGGTAGTCCCAAACATAAGCAGGTATCTCTGGTCTTGTTCACAGTCAAACTGGAAAATTGCCGCGATGCAGTTACAGAAGAGACGGAGGAACCAAATGATGAAGCCATGCGTTATCTCTGAGGAGCATTTAGCCCAGGCATGCTTACACCTGACAGCCAAGTCTTTCATGACACTCATTCCACAAAATTTATGAGGACTGGGATACTGTTAAACATTCTGGAGGTCTGCTTACTGTGACCACAAATCCTGTCACTGAGAATATATGTGGAATAAAGAATATTAATGCAAAATATGTAAAGCTAACCCAGACTAAGTGCCCAGGCAAGCCTGCCCCGAGCCTCCTCTGCCTTCCAAAGGAGGGCAAAATCTTCTAAGACAGGTATAGAGGCGGGGGAGGTTTCCAAGGTTCAAATCAGCACTTGCAAATACAAAGATGTTTTAGCTCCTCAGACAACTGATCATTTTCCACCAGTTAGAAGCAAACAAAAGCTGGTGCCACCTTCAAGAAACACGTGTAGGCGCAGAAGTCGGAGCTCCTGAGTTCTCTGCCACCTCAGTCCCTCACACTGTCCTGGATAAGTCACCAACTTGCTCATCCCACCCTCCTCAATTTGGGAACTGGGGAGACACTTGTTCTGTTTATTCCCATCGCTGTATCATTCCAGAACACAGTGCCTTACCTCCCGATTCTTTTCACTTGCACGGTGATAACCCCTCCTGAAAGCGTTGGAAAATTGGTGAGAAGAGTGGAGAATCGGGCTTATGGCATACAATGTTTGCAGGAACAGTGGGCCTGCAGTGAGTATGCAATTCTTTACCTTCGGTCAGATATCTGACCTCCGGCACCAGTGAGTTAATGGGGATTTAATCAAACACAGCAGCAGTCCCTCCTGTGGCCTGGGACACAAGAGGGTTTCTTGGGAAGCAGTTCAGCAGTACTGTCTCACAGTGTCTTTCTGTGCTGTCTTACTGAAAAAGAACCAGCTCTGTCTTTCCAGAACATAAGGGTATAATCATAGCCCTTTCATAAAGAGAGGATGCAGACGAAAGCAAAAACAGGGCTTATAAAACAGAGGGTCAAGCAGGGAAACCAGAAAAGCACATGATAAGGCTCTCATTCTGTAGGATCAGACTATTATTTTCCTTTATGAATAACTAAAGAACGTCACTTATCTCTGAAGCAAGCTTATCCACTCTTTCACCCACATGGATGCCTGCCCTGGTTGGGGGATCACTGCTATTTGTTTAACGCTGACAAAGATGTCCTTGGGATTTAATACTTTTTGCAAGGTCAGTGCTCAGTGAAAAAATTGAGACAAACCCAAGGTTTAGTTAAAAATAAGACAGACAAAATACCCTTTCAGCAGAGTGACTGTTGTTCCCAGGTATTTTCACTAGAGCTGCTTGCTGCTAAAGGCCGATGCTGACGGATCACTGCTATTTGTTTAACGCTGACAAAGATGTCCTTGGGATTTAATACTTTTTGCAAGGTCAGTGCTCAGTGAAAAAATTGAGACAAACCCAAGGTTTAGTTAAAAATAAGACAGACAAAATACCCTTTCAGCAGAGTGACTGTTGTTCCCAGGTATTTTCACTAGAGCTGCTTGCTGCTAAAGGCCGATGCTGACCAGGACCATCACGCAGAGGCAGTGTTTGCTCTCAGTAAGGGGTTAACCAGGACAAGTGGCCCAGGACATCCCAGGGCCAGGAGAGCAGCGGGGTGAGAGGCTTCTCCTACCTCTTGGCAGGAGACAGCTTCTCCCAGCCCCACTTCAGCCTGGCAGAGGGGATGGAAACTCCAGGGAAATCACAGGAAAAGAGCATGATGGGCTTTGACGTGAATATCAATGGGCAGAAAAAATGTCCACCAATGAGGGGGATTCTTTCTTCCTCTTTTTCTAACAAACCAGCAGGTTTTCCCCACAGAAAATTTCAGGTGTTTTGTGTCTTACATTATAGCTTTTGATCTAAATGGTGGGGGGCTAGTTCTAAAAAGGAAAGTCCCTCAGCTCTGCATTAGGTTCTAAAAGCGCTCCTTGAAAATGGCTGTTCAAAATCAGCCGTTTATAAATCCTGGCTCACAGACTGAGCCCTTCTGTCTGAGGACAGTTCTGATCAGCCCTTGCATGACTTCCCCCACAACAGGCAGAGACACCGTCCCTCTGCAATGGTGTGGAGCAAACAGAAGAGGGAAGGACATACCTCGATCCTCATGTGATGCAAGGGGGTCAAGTGCAGGTGCTGCAATAGGAAGGTGGGGATATGCTGACCCTACTCTCCCTCAGTGGCAGCCTGGAACAGCACAGAAGCAGTGGGAGCACCTCCCTGTGTGGTGCCGGGGGCAAAGGCGGGAATAAGCTGTACCTCATAAAGACACGTCACAGCAAGGAGGCTTCCTGCACACTGAAGGGCTCTGGAAGATGCTGCACCTTTGAAATGGTCATGCTCAGCTCAGTTATTATTTTACAGGTGGACAGAGGAACTGAGATATTAGCAGAGCCCAATGTCCCAAAACACCAGCAAAGGATTCATGTTGTTGGCATCAATACCTGAACTCACCCTCTGAACTTCTGGTTGGCAGAGACAACGCACTTGTGCGGTATGATTCATCTCAGCCTGAAGCCAACATCTCAGGTGTGTCAGCTGAATCACACCCCGATATATCAGTTCCTCTCCACTGCCTGTAATGGGAGGTGGTGGTGACCGCCTCACATCAGACGTCCATTACGAGCATCTAACCTTTGGGCAAGGTGAGTCCTGCCCGAAGCACCCATAAACTGCCTTGGATTGAGCAACCAAAGGGTTGGCCAGGACAGGCCCTCCCCTCCCCTGGGGCTACAGCAGGCCAGAAGGGCAGGGGCAAGATGCTGACTGCCAGGGAAACCAGAGCCAGCAGTCTGACACCAGTCTCATCCGTCAACAATTTTGTCAGAAAATGTCACTCTGACAAAGATGATTTTTTCTATGAAATCAAGTCCAACGTTTCCAGTTTTTTCTTCCCAGAAGTGAAAAACAATTTGGCATTTTTATACTATTTTTACTTTCCATAACCCATCACTGGTGTGGAAAGTGTCACAAAGGAAGGTGATATAGAAACAAAGCAAAATAAGGTCCAAGCTCATTTTTAGGCAAATTTTCTGGCACATTCAGACTTTTCTTTTTCCTACTTAGAATAAAATACGGAATTTCAGAGTGCTACAGCTTGCCAATTCCATGTTTCAGCCAGCTCTATCAGATATCCCAGGTGGGGTCAGACCTTTTGAGTTCATTTACTACCCAGCACTGAAATACAGCATTATCAGCAAACACGCACCTAAGCTCCTCTGTACCATCAGAACCTGCTAGCCTGGCCTGCCAACTGCATGCCATGCCACGTTGCACCCAAAGAAACCAAGACCCAGTACTGCACACAAGCAGTGCACAGCACTCTTATTTGTTGGATGATCTTTCCGTAACAACATTTCTCCTTGGAAAGTCAAGCCATCCTAGGGAGACTGCACGGTAATTACACAGTGCCTTTTGTGTTCACCGGTTTCTTAATACTAGGGTGCCACAGAAGTAACACTACCCTGTCTTTGTTCTCTTTCCCAAAGAGACTTTAAAGGTACAAAACAAGTAATTAATGTCAGACCTATCGCTGTGAGTCTGACTGGAATGAGCAAACAGAACATATTTAACATTGCAGGTGCAGATCCAAGGACAAAAACAAAGTGGAAGAAACCCTTTACCCCTCCTCCTCTTCTTTCTCTCTCACTTATACTCCTTTTTCCATTAGAGCAGAATAAAACCCTTTTGACTATACAGATACTCTTCCTAAGCATTTGCTCTGTCTGGCCATCACCAACCATTTAGGGTAACTGAACAAAGCATAAGCATATTTGTGAGCTGAAACTAAAATACCGTCTTTCACCTCACCTCAGAAAAGCTTTAGATTCACAGATCCCAAATGTACTTGTTTGGACACCAAAATCAGCAACAGCAATTGCAGCAGCATCCCCCAGCTCTGTGTGCACTGGGCAGCACTCCCCAGCTGCTCAGACAGCTACACAGGCTTTCTAAAGCAAAAAGCTTCTTGCTTGTATTAATATACAACTACCAGCATCTGGACAGGCTATCCACTGCCTATGGAGATGGCGGGAGGACAGGAAACAGGGTATCACCATTTAGTTCCTTCACATTCAAGATGCTGTACGGACATCTGGGGGAGACACAGCTGTAGTTTCTGGGTGAGTTGGTGAGGCAAGATGACTAAGTGGCCTGCTCAGAATCTGTCTCAGTAGATGACAGTTCTGGCCTTCGCCTTATGCTCATACTGCAAGGCCATTTCCCTCTCCAAAAAAGGAAACACCCTGGAAAGCCTGTCACTCCAAAAGAACAATTAAGCATTCAGCCAGTTAACTCAGAGTACAATATAGTTCCATATGGCAGGGGGGAGATAACCCATGAACAAACGTTGGGAAGTAGATCCTCATCTCTGCTCTGCCGCACAGAGACAACCCCCTCTCCCTCAAGGTCTTCTAACAGGCTCACCATGAGAACAAAGACAGCTTCCACCATCTCCTAGGCATCAAAAAGGGCAAGACTGGGATACTCCAGCTATTCTCCACAAATCTGTAGGAGTAGCCCCACATGGGCCGCAAGAGCTGCTCTATCTTGGAGCAAGGAAGGAGAGCAAGGAAGGAGAGCAAGGAAGGAGAGCAAGGAAGGAGAGCAAGGAAGGCACAGCTTTAGAATAGCACACATAATCACAGAATGATTGAGGTTGAAAGGCACCTTTGGAGGTCATCTAGTCCAATGCCCCTCCATCATCATCCAGATCATTAATGAAGATGTTGAACAGGATTGGACTCAGTATTGACCCCTGGGGTACAATGCTAGTTACTGGCCTTCAACTAGACTTCGTACCACTGATCAACACCTTAAATGAACACACACACACACACACACAAAAGAATGGCCTAAAATGGCATCCTTGTCTAGAGTCTAGTGCTTACTTCACATCTCTTAGATTCTAGCTGTTATTTCATATCTCTTCGGAAGCACAAAGGCTTTCCCTGACCTCGCTGTGACTGGTTGCATGGTATTTCCCCTTTTAGGATGGGATGAAAGACTCAATAAACAGGAAAACACCAGAGAAATAAAAATAAACCCAAAGACTTTGGAATGCCCACACTTTTTTCCAAATTCATTCTCCCCGTTCTTGAGTCTCATGTCTTCCTTGGAAAACTAAAATGAGAAGCAGGAAAGCAACCCTTGCTCTGCTCACTAAAATTTCAATATTGAAGCTGCTGTGAGAAATGAATACCACCAGGAAAAAAAAAAAAGAAGAAAAAAAAAAAACCCACCACAGACTAACGCCATCCTGGCAAATACAGTGCAGCCTTGGTCAGTCTCATCTGTTAACCCCCATCACAGAGGACAGGAAACAGTACCAGCTGCATATGAAGTAGATCACATTGTCATTGGCATCATGTTTTCTAGGAAAAGACACCCAAGTTTGTGCTTCCAGAAGATTAACCCTAATCCCAAAAGTGGACGTGGTGAAGTAAAGGACAAATTCATCATGCCTAAGGGCAAAACCACTGTGTGCATCTGGCTAGAGGCTTCCGCTGTCTTCTTCATTACACTTGTCAGAGTATGAGAACAGATTACACTCTCTGATGGAAAGCCACATTGTCAAAGTTGGGAATGATTCTGTGTTCTTCTGAATTAATATGCTTATGGCCGTGAACTACTTTATAAATACAAGATATGTGAAGCATAAAACCTTAGAGCAAACCAATTAACAGACCCCAAATATAAGTAATATTAACAATTTGAAATGTCTAGTACATTAGTCACAATTAGAAGCGAATGACATATTTGTTTTCCTGTTAAGATGCAGTAAAAGTGGCAAATAGACATAAGCATTATTGGTTGTGTACAAACAATAGCTGTTCATTTTGAATATGAAATCACTGGTGTGTAATCGAGGTTTTATAGAAGCCAAAGTCAAAATCCACAGTAACTTCAGCATCATCATGCAGAGACCAGAGACAGTATCAATCAATAAAGGAAAACTCTCCATTCCTCTGGGTAAAACTTGTTGCTAACATTCCACCAGAACCTCTCTGAAACAAAGCCGAGGAAGTGGGTATTAAGTTCACTAGAGAACAAAGGTTTGCTTAGACACCTCTTAGGAACTCACCTTCTCTCCTCTGCATCAGCTACACATCTGTGTAGTTGAGTATTCCCTGGGACTAGCTTGTGAGCGTCCTGCCTTATATTGCAGAAGTCATTCAAAGCTGTTAAAGACCCACATGCAGCTGGGCTTTGTGGTTCCAGTATAGTTAATACAAAAGGTAACCTGGCAGCCAGCTATACACACATGGTTTCCTCTTATTTTTGGCACTACGTAGCAAGCAAACCAACTGATTCTGGAAGCACAAGTTAGTTCCCCGTGGAACAGAAATGAATCCATTTGCTTTGACCAGAAAATGGGTATGTGCTATAATAAGGGCTCTCAATTTATTCCATTGGTGGCAGTTAGAAATATACAAGCATTTTTTCAGTGTAACAAGACCACTCCACCAATGGTGCCTCGCTGTTTGCTGTCTCAGATAGACCCCTTGCTGGGCAGACTGTGGCTCTTCTCTTTCCTATTCTCTCCTCCAAGAAAAATTACAAATCATTAGTTTATACATATAAATGAACTAGCCAGCTATCTGAGATTGGAGAAACTTCCCCTTGCTACTGTGAGATTTCTTTTCCCCATACATTTTAATAAGGCAAAAGTTACTCTGAAAACATGCAGAGCTATAATAATGAACAATAATCCTACATTATTATTTGAGTTGTTTCCAGTATTCCAGCAGGAAGATGCTATCTATTCAGTTAATAAAATCTAATTTTCTGTAGTGTTTTTTGCAAGGCTTATATCTAACTTTAAAAAAAAAAAGAGATAACTTGCGGGGGGCACTAGATTGGATAGCTAAAGCTCAGATTTTATATTGCAATTGCTGTGCGTACACACCAAGCCCTCAGAAGTGACAGGTATTGAAAAGAAACTTCAATTAAGAATCTCAACACCTTGCTGAAATGCTTCTGTCAACACAGCAATGCAGACAGGCACATATCCACAAACTGACCCAGGAAATGAAGAATTTATTCACAGAATATATTCCTGTATTGACTGATCTATTACTGGTATTCTTAATTAATTACTGGTATTCTTAATTAAATAGAGGGCTCATTTAAACATCACTATGGCTGGAGTCACCTCATACTGCTGTTTGTTATTAGAGAGCCATCAACAGTAAAAAGCATGATTATGCTGCACAGAAGGCTTCCTTTTTGTCTTTTTACAGTAAGGCATGACTTTCATTTTGGACAGCAGTGTGACACAGAGGAGCTGCTGTCTGAATCACACAATGACAGGAAATGAATGGAAAAAGGGAGGGAGAATATACTCACATAACTGTGTTTTAGCACAGAGAAGACAGTAGGAGTGGACCAATACAAACAGCATCTTCTCACAAGGAGAGCATCAATTACCTTTGGGCGCTTCCATTCAACTTTCCTTGGTGGCGCTGATTGATAGAAGAGGGACTCATCTGAGGCTGGAAACTCAGGATCTTCGAAGAGCTGTCTCTGCTGGATGCACTGCCCTTTCAGCTCGTGGTACTTCTGATCTCTGAAGAGTTGCACTGATGAAGACATATCTTTCTGTCTAGATAAGATGAATATTGGCTTGTGCAAATTATGAAGGCTTTTTAAAGTCCATAGATGAGACCACTCATTGGTCTTTAACAACAGAGCATATAACTTGTTCTAAACAAGATTAATTACTGATTTCTGTTACAAAAAAAACCAGATTATAAATTGGATTATGTTAAGTAGTAGACTAGAAAACCATAAAACCCAAGATGATCTTATAGATTAGGATGGTATTTTTGGCTGAACAGAACTCTTACCAGGAAAGACATTAGAGAGTCCAGACCAGGCTCAAAACCAGCATTTTGCTTTGTCTAACTGATTGGAAAAGTAACAGAGTGGGGCTTGGCTCTCAGTCTGTACCATGTGTGAAGGGTAAGACCATCTTTCTGTCCGACATTCTTCTTCTGACCACTAAAGCTCTATTCACCTACTCCAACTCTTATGCCTAAAGAAAACCAAAACCAGATTTCCACAGTTCTCCATCTTAATTTAAGTGACAATGCTTTGGCTGGTATTATTGTCTTTGAACTTTATGTTGTATTTCAGGGAACTGAATTCCCAGAAGCAGCAAATACTTGCAAATAATTGATGAGAATTAAAAAAAAAAAAACCAAACACCCAACAACAACAACAAAAAACACAAACAACTTGCTCTCAGGCCTTAGTTCCCAGAATCACGACTATCTAACCTGGCAAGTTTAGGGTCACAGCCACAGAGCTCAAATAAATTGCTTAAAAACATCCTACAAATCAGAAATCAACTACAGAAATCATTCAGGATAGTTTGAAGTCTGGGGGACGTCAGGGATGCTACCTCTATTTCAAGAGAGGGAGTGGAGAGAGTATCTGAACTTACTCTGTTTGGAACACTCCTGTGCATCAATTTCTCTCCTCTTCCTTCCCACCAGGGGTTAGAGCTGTATCTCCTCTTCCTTCAGTTGTCTACAGCAATAAAGACAAATGCAGGTTGTCCTGATGTCAGATCATAAGAATTAAACAACGTGCATGCAATGGAGCATGGCATCACATTGTCCTAGCAGCCTACTTGCTGTGTCCTGTTGCAGTGATCTCAGCTCGTGCTCACTTGCAGCTCGAATTGGATGAGATTCCACAAATTTGCAGAAAACTAAACCAAGCTAGGCACAAGTCTTTCCAGGCGTGCAAGTGAGCACAATGGGAGAAATACAGAAGAGTAATGAGGAACACTTGGAAACGTCAAATTTATCATGGTCTTTGTTCTTGTGAGTGAAAGCTACTGTGGCCAAAATAGTCTAGGGATGGTTTTAACACCCACCCTCCCTCCCTCTCTCTCTCCTCACTCCTTTCCCCCCCACCCCAAAATAAATTAGATGGTCCTTCCTTCAAGAATGAGAAATGCTGCTCTAATGCTTTCACTCATGGGAACAAGAGTATTCAGGAGTGCTCTCCTACCTCGTTGCTACTCTTGCACCCATTCCAAAGCCTCCTAATGACACTCAGAGTAATCTACCCATAAGTGTAAGTACCACCTGATTTCTACCAGCAGAATCTTACATGGCAAAGCGATAGGACAAAGAACCAGTTTATTCTTGATATTTCAACCAGCCAAATCTTCAAATGCCAGCTCATTCTCCATCCTTTCTCAGGGCAAAAATCCAGCAATAAATTTTTCATACATCAGGACTGTATTGACTTTGAGTCAAATCCTGATGCTGCTGGAATCGATGGAAAAATTCCTATGCCTTCAGGCAGGCCAAGGCTCCCCCTTCTGGAACTGGGCCATGGAGTCCATCAGTGACTGTGTTATCCAGCTTCAATAAAACAAAACTACACTTAAATGAACGGTTCAAAACCAAAATGGCTCACTGATACTATGCCATTTTTAGCTATTTCCTTTTTCTTAAGGGCTATTTTCTTGTTAATTATCTCCCTCAAAAAAAAAAGTCACAAGGCATCTCACTTGACAGATGGCCTCCCAAGACAAGGCAAATAGACTTGCTTCCCCCCACAAACCAGTTCTCCAAATTCAAGTGCAGAACAACTTGTCAATTATAAAAAGATAGCTCAGGGACAAAAAAAAAAATTAAATAGTTTGGCTAATTTGGGTGGGATATAGACTATTTCATGATAACTGGCATTCTTGCTTATTAAAAATTCCCCACGAGCTAACTAACATTCTAAGCTCAGTCTATTTGCAAGACATGCTTGTTTTTAAAATAGCCCCTGGGTGATAAGGTTTTCAGCTGTCACTGCCTAGTTCATAGAGATAGGTCTTTAATGACCTCATTCCTGCACCTTTTCTCCCCTTCTATCTGCCGGACTGGAACGTGAGTCCTTCCAGGACTAACAGTCAGTCTCATGGCCGTGCACAGAATGTTGTCATAAAGCACAGCACATGAAGCCAAGCTGCTCCCTGCCTCACCCCGTGCTCCACGGGGCAGCGCTCGCCAAGGGGAACGCTAACAAGGAGGAGGCTTCTCCCGCCAGGCTGTTCACCTGCCTCTCTCCAGGCTCCCTGAGCAAACGACTGAGTGCGTGTCTTAGGAAGGGACTGGGGCTCCCGGGGCTGCCCAGCCTGGCTGCTAACTGCTTTCTATCCGCCCAGGAGACATGAGCTCTGGAGCTGAACTGAAGTCCCATCACCACCCGGTGAACTAGTAGGAACCCACTTTTGCAGAAACCCAAAACCACCCTTTTGAAACACAACAGAAGTCTCTTTTTCCTGTTGGAAAGTCCACAGTAAAGAATGTAAATGCACTTTCTATACAATAGCCTAGTGGTTTGAGCACTGAGGATGGAGGACCACAGCTGAGGCCCTCCTCTCGTGGGTGTTCACCTACCAGGACATGGCCTAACCTGGCTGAGACAGACAGCAGGCACCTGGCTCCCACTCCAAGGCTTATTTTTGAAGCAGCTCCCAGTTTTTGACCCTCAGTTGAACATCGAAGCTCCCAAACTAAGAACCACACTCCCTCCTCCTTTCCCGAGTTCTAGCACAGCTTCCCCTGTTCTGCACCCAAGACCTTTACCTCTGGTTCGGCTGGCGCTGCATTGTACAGCTGCGCTGAGGAAGCACCAAGCAGGGCTTGGCAGCCGCTCTGCCCAGGGCTCCCTGTGCTGTCATGTGATACGGGGCGAGCTGTGCACGGCGCAAAGGGGGCTAAGAAGCACGGTCCTAAAAATACCGTACCACAGTCCGGAGACCCTCTACCGCTCTGTAGAGAGAAAGGGACCACTGTAGGGGAGGGACAGAAGGGAGAGAAAGGGGGGAAAAAAGCCCAAACCGCTCTACAGGTCAGCCATTCTTATATTTTTGGTTTATTTCCCTGACCATATACAATTACAGTTTTGCTTTTTATTTTTTCCAGCCTCTGAGCTGAGCTCCCCAGCACTTCACCTCTCTGGGCAGCACAACAGCTCCACAGCTGACCCCAAGGTTTCTACAGCACCATGGCAATCCCCCTTGATATCAGCAGGAGTACAGGAGGTCCCACATCTCTCAGCTCTCAACCACTGAGCTTTAAAGTATTTCTCTGACCCTCTCTTTTTCCAGTGAGATTCCTATTTTGATCAGAAAAAGGATTTCAGCAGACCAGTGAAGACAAGGCAGTGCAGGTCCCCTTTTAAATCAGGCTCTGCTTGCAGAGCAGACTCTGACCCTCCTCAGCCTGACAACAGAATAATTTCATTTTTACTTACAATTAATACTCAGAGATGCTTTCCCCTGTCGGAGCCAGCAAGAGTACAGCTAAATCACAGTCAACACCGTGGCAAATATCCGCTCCTGGCGTTATTAGCAGCCTTAAATTAAAGGGACATTCACTTGAAATCCAGTTCTTCAAAAGAGCATTAAGACGAGCTCCAAGTATTATTTCCACTACCCAATAGTATTTCTTCACTCTTACATTTTCCTGTCTTAAACTTTCTCTTCCCCAGCTGCTACACAGAAGATCCACAACAAACAAGACTGACTAACTGTCCAGACAGGCATGTGAGGGAAAATCACACCGTCGCTACCATTAAATTCATGCAATAAGCTAACAAAACCCAACAGAAGTAGTCATCTCTTCTCAGCCCATTTTTGTTACTCTGTGTAATTTAGTGACACACAGGGTAAAAAGTCAGGGAGAGAAGTTATTGCAGCTGTTAAGCCAACTGCACCCCTCAGCAGCGAACTAGCTTGCATGCCAAAGCGTCCCTCCCACTCCCATCCCTGCAGGAGGGGCGCAGGGACGGCACAGAGCTGGGTTTGCCTTAACAAAAACCAGCGCTTTCAGCCGCAAAGGCGAACACTGCCAAGCAGCTGCAGTGAACCCTCTGTTCTAGATGAAACTGCTCTTCAAGGAAGAGGCTTGGCGCGTTGTAACACGTAAATTTTATCACGCACCCCACTTTTCTGTTCCAATTGCAGGACTCAAAGGAATTTCCATGCACAGCACCAGGACTAGAAGGGCAAAGTGCATTTCTAGGCCATATTTAACACCACAGTTGAACACAGCTTTGAACACTTCTTCCAGCAAGTGGATCCTGAGATGAAACTGCCAAAGCTCAGGCACACCCCAACCTTGGGAATTCCAGCAGCCCCCTGGGAAAACCACGGAGGGATGCCAGAAAGGATACACACAGCATATGCTGGGCTCTGGGGTAGCATCCCGGTTCTAAGATTATTATCCATTCGCAGGCACCAAGCTTGCTTTTGTTTCATGCAAACTGTAGCCTTCCCAATAATAATAACAACCAACACCTGGTTCTTGGGTTTCTCTTTTGTAACTGCAGTTGTGTGCCTGTCTTGACAATGCACAAAAACCTCCCAACTCTAAACTCTGTTCTTTCTATACTGACTTATCACCAAACCTCAAAGCCACTGTTTGGACTGTGACAGCAAAACAGGGACTCAAATATTTAACTGTTTGCAAACATAGTTTAGTATTTTCCCAAACATCTCTTTGTCCAAACTCATCGCTTGCTTCAGAGCAATCAAATCAGCGAGTGCTTCCAAAAAAGCAGCCCTGCAGCCAAAAACTTTAAATTACTCTGAACTGGTTTTCTGTAAAACTAATTAAAGGCACTTCCAGGGCTCCAGCTGGAAAAGGTCATTGCCTTCTTTCTTTTCCTGTGCGGAATGATCACAGGTCCTTATAAAGCAGTGACTTTGCAAACTTGTATTTAGAGTGCGGGGGAATTTAAAGCAGTTGAAAAGCCTCCACTTCACATATGCTGCAGTTTTATGATCTTGGCTATTCCACTGCTACTGATACATCAGAAGCATCACTGCTCATAACACAGAGCACTGCTACTGGAGAAATTCACTCATTCAAATTCTTTAAACAGTTCAACACAGTAACTGCACCGGGAGTGTTCAAGCTGGAGTGGGTATCTTCTCTTCTTCTGCATAAGCCAATATAAAAGTATAAGGTCAGCGTTAAATCTGTATTGTGTGGATATGTAATTGCATTAGTAAGAGCATATTAAATTTGGATCAAATTTGCTGTACAGGATAATTTAATAGCACCCGGTCCAGCATTAATGCCCGTGGTCCCAGGGCTTCTCAGTTGTTTTGGATGCCAATGCTCTCCCTGCTTGGATGAAATACCAAGTTTTATTGCGTGCTCTGGGGATACGATGATTGTGCAGCATTAGCCCTTCTTTTATCCAGCTTTTGGATTTTTCAACAAAATAAGGTTAATTTGACTATTTTATGGCCTCTGTCACTCAGTACTTTAATAGGTATATAGAGGTTTCTCTGTGTAGCTCAGCTCAAGAGCTAAGGGAAGGAAGCACAAGCATTTGTCTTCTCATAGAAACAGGAAGGTGCCAAGATTGTTCTGCTGTGCAGTTTTGCCATACTTAGCATTAAAATTGAGAGAGAAAAACTCGCATATTTTCATCTGAGAATATCTGCCCATATCCTATCACTTCTGAGTGGAAATGCAGGGGAGACTAACTGGACACCAGGAACAGGACTGGCCACAAACTGTTTGCTTTCATGGACATCAAGGCATCAAGGACTGGCAGAAGCATTTGGCTACAAACCAAAGCTTTACTACAATAAAATTAGTTACGACACTTGTACTGCAACATCATGGTGCTTAACCAGGCTTTTCTTTCAGGTCTCACTGGGACCGAGAGACTTTCTCTAGCACTTCAGCTGGGAACCAGAACGCAGTTTGTACTGCAAAGCCTGCATCCAAGCAAAACTGCTCAGGAGGGTGGGTGTCAGTTCAGGACTAAGCCTGCTGTCCCCATAAGCCTGGGAGCTGAGCAGGAGCTCCGCCAGGAACCCCATCATTGATTTGCACAGTTTGTTCTCTCTCCCACCTCTCTTCTAGTCAGTTCCTGGTGAGACAAAACGCGATCTCATTCTTACCCTTCAGGAAAGGGGTGCTGAAGTCAGGGCTTATGCCCTGCAAACGCTCTGCAGCCCTTTGGGGTGTGAGGTGCTGGCTAACCGCGTGCTGCAGCCCCCCCCATCCCACAGTAAGAAGCACAGCTGCTCCAGGGGGCACGTTCAGGGGCATGAACTGACAGGGCTAGGGCTGGACAGGCGGAGCAAACAGCAGCTGAGAAAAGCTGCACTTACAGGTGATTATGCCCAAAGGGGAAGGACTCCATCTGGCACGAGCAGAAGGAGGCCGAATTTGTAGAGCTGATGGTCAGGGGGCGTGTGATCTTTTCAGCTTGAAAACTGAGCGAAATCAACACGCATGTGCACATGGGGTTACTCAGCGGTACAATGCTGATTTCATGGTCAAAACCACTCAAAGTCCTAGCAGAACACACTCAGAGAGGGTAAACTCTGGCTTTACTCCCCCTCTCCCCTCCTTGCCTTTTCTGTGAGAGTTTATCCCAGTGTAGTTGCCTGTGAAATAGCTTTTAACCATTTTCTCTCTCCCCTTGGGCAAAGGCAAAGATTTAAAAAAGAACGGAGTCAGCAGCAGAGCAGACTTTTGCCTCCAACTGATCGGTTTCCAGGTGAAACCTTCAATGGCTAAAATGCTTCAAGATCATTGCGAGCAGAGACAAAAACCCAGGGCTCCTTTCCTTTGATTCAGCTAAACGCTGTAAGGACTGGGCTACCAGGGACTGAGCTCAGCCACCTTCCCCCGGCCGTACACGCCTGCAGCTGGAAGGGCTGCGGCTGGTGCCAGGGTCGGTTCCCCGAGGGGAGCCCTGCAGCCTGACTCTGCTCACACTGAACAGAGAATTACTTCTCGGAGAGTGCTCTCAGGCAGAGGCTACTGCTGTCACAAAGCAGCACATGCTGCCCTGCTGCCTTCAACCAAACTAGAAAAGTGGGGTTTTTTGCAACTGTGTTTTGTGTGGCTCTTGGTCCTGTTTACACATAACAAGTAAATTGCTGGAAGGCCTCTTGCACCAAGACCCCGAGGGGCTCAGCCAGAGGCGCAACTTGTTTGGCAGCCACAGCTGGAAATCCACAGTGCACCGAGCACCTCTGTTGTACTGAGCATGTACTAAGTTAAGGGCACACAAAGTCCACGAGCTATAGGCATATGTGGCACTTAACAGTTTAGGCATTAAGCAGTAGCTTCAGTCCAGTTTTTTAGACTACATATTAGCCTTAAGGCACCAACGCTTTGCCTCTGTCCCCACTGCAGATGCTCAAGACCCTTGCTAGATCTCAGCCAGCATTCAGAAATTCAAAACTCTCCGCACGTCCGGACTCTGAGGGTCTCTGACTCCTAGAGCAGTATTAGGGTGATGGTACAAGGATGAATATACAGCACTTACAGATCAACATGTGCACGTTTGCCTGCAGTTGACATGCAAGATTAAAATGCTTTTCTAAACAACCGTGCACCAGCACTGTGAGCACATGCTACCTTCTCAACAGGTCTCAGAAGCAAGTACTCAGGGTGGTCATTTCTGTTTCAGGACAGCAATTGCCACTTGCTCATTTTATGCTGCCACTTTGTTTCTCTAGTGAAAGAAGTCCTGTTTCGGACTTTCTTCAGAATTCCAGTATCTCTCCATTCTGACTGTTCATAAAAGTTAGTTTAAAAAAAGACCATGATTGTAAATTAATGGGTAACTCCCTATCAGGCCACTTCATTATTTTATGTATCCACTTATCTATTATTTTAGACACAGTATAAAAATCTCTCCTTCACAAGAACAACAACAACAAAAAAAAAAAAGTTAAATACCCACTTGAATTTCACAATGAAAGAATCCACAGAGAGAACTGACAGTACTTTGGAAGATCAGAGACAGTATGGAGAATGGAATTATATGAGCACTGAGATCAAATCACACTTTATCAGTCCGGCCCCTTTATTCGGTATAACTGTTAATGACGCCTGTAGAGAGAAGACTAGCGTTAGACTGGTTACCCCAGAAGAAATGAGAGCAACCACGCTTTTGCAATAAATCACAATGAGCGCTTGGCTCAGAGTTAGCATACAGTCAAGATGTGACTTTCTGAAAGAAATATATATTACTGCAGTAGACAAAAGCATTTTCTCACTGTGCTGGCTGAAAGTGCTCATTACTAGAAGTACAGAAAGTTTTCATCCTGGTGCTAAAAGCGCAAATCAAGTAAATACCAGTTTACAGGCTACCTCTGGCACTTACCTGGCTGAGGTCTGTCCCTGCTCTGAAGCACATCAAACTCCAAAATGACTCCTGCAAACAAAGATCCCCTCGGCTTCTTAACCTGAAACTCTTTGGACTGTACCAAGATCACATCACCAGGGGGGTGCGTTTCGGGATGACCCTTCCAGTGGTGAGTCGCAGGGACACCAGGAAACCTTCCGAGCTGACCCAAAACGCAGAGTCTTGTTTACTCCCAGTAAACTGTGAGCTGCGATTGTGGCTGTAACTGTGAATGAACTTTTAAAGAAGGAGATGAGGCAAGGCTGTTTGGCAAGAGTTGCAGGCATTTTTTTGTATGGAAAACAGGGCAGATTAATGTGCACCATGAAAAATAATTATATTCCTTATTAGGCTGCACACTGTTCCTCACTTGAATAAAGCCAGTATCAATGCCTCAGTCTCAGTGTATCCCTTCGAGAACGGCCCGTCCAGGCCGTAGAGAAGAGTCGCACAGGGGTTCTGTAGGACTCGAGGCTGGATGGGGTTGTGCAGATCTGGAAATGCAGCAAAACCCAACGGGTGGCTTTGTGCCCTCGGGGACGGCGCTCTCGCACGCTGCCGGGTACTTTCTCCTGGCTTGACTGTTCACTGCCTAATTTTGCTGTTCCCGTTTCACTTGTGGAGGGGATAACAACCTTAATGATGAAGAAGTCCTGTCGGGGAGAGCCACGGAAGAGACTCCAGAGGTCTCCAGCCCCAAGGAGGCTGAGCTGCTCCTGGGCTCTGCACCATTGCAAACCGGCTCTCTTGATCTCTGATCCGTCACAAACCTGCCCATCCTCACTCAAGCACTCATCCTGTCTTGCTCCTCTCCCTATGCTAGTAAAGGAAGATGTATCGCTTCATGGGGGTAACAACATAGTGTAGAACTCAGAAAATAACACATTTCTCTGTGCTGTGGCAAAATAAAAAATAGGACAAAAATAAATTCTCATTAAGAAATGGTTTTGGTGAAACAAACTTCTCTCCATACTCTGCTCAGCACCAATTTCATTTTGGGTAAATCCTAAACATTTGGATCAACTTGACATGAAATTTTTCTCATTTGAGGATTATAACACCTTTATTTTACCGTTACGTGTCTTTTATTTATATTTTAGTAAACATAGTCCAATTTGTGAACAAACACCATTTCAAAATACATTACAAAATTTCATTTGTACCAATAGTTTTAAATATTCTCCCCCATTCGCTTAATCCATTTAGTCCTCCTTATTTTAGCATAACTGGTCTAAGTTTACAAATAGGTCCATTCCTTCTCTCAGACCTTGCTATTCAGCAAATCTCCTATTTGCCTAAAGGAGTTTGGATCTCGGGGGATGAGTTACATCCAGAAAACACTCTGAAGACGAAGTGTTAAGTAGTATCATAAATTTCTGTACTGCAAGGTTCGCTGCAGGACTGTTTGCTCTCCTATAAAGCACTTACCCGACTTCCTTTTGAAGGCATGCTGAAATTTGGACAGAAAGTCCCTGGAAACTGCCACTACAGTTTAATGAGTAAAAATGCCCTACATACTAAAGCCATGTGTTTTCAATTCATGATTGAGTAAGTAGACCAGAGGTTAAGTCATAATAAAAAGCTGACGTCCGCCTATATATACCATGCGCACTGTGATTCATTTGTGCAGCTGAGGGAAGAACACAAAAAATCCCATGTGAGTACAACAAAATTCTACTTTTTGTGAGCCGATAATAAATATTCACAGCTTATATAGACGTGTTCTCACAGCTGCCTTTGATCCAATGTGGCACAAAACCATGAGAACTTTTTAATACAAGTATTCAATCTGGTGGTGTAATCCAAGAATTGTATGCAATTTGTCTGGGCTGAGGAGGAGCTCTTTCTGGAAATCTTGTCAGAAACAGGAATTCCTTTAGACGGGCAGCAAGACGAGCCACACAGGCAGCAATCAGACAGCTCTGGGCTCACTGCGGAACCATGGCAGAAAAAGCTTGTAATTCAGTGAGGCTATGCCAAAGCATTCAAAGAGACATGCTCACATATACTGCTGTGGTCTGGAAAGAGTCTCACCTATTGTGGACAGTTTAACCTTGTAACATAGTACCTGAAATCGTTGGATGTTCCCAGCAGCCTTTAGCCTCCCTGTTGGAGGTATCCTGAGCATCGTCATCACACACTCCTCTAGGCTGGTTTACATCAATGGCTCTGTTGCATCTCCAGGTGTCCCTGATTTCCCCACTGCTGCCTTGCACAGCCTGCTAACACCCCCCAGAGCAGTGATCCACCACGCTCTCCTCTGCTCTAGACTTGCTGCTTTCCAAACCTGACTCATGCCTGCACCCTCAGCAGGCAAACAAGAGCCCAGAGCTGGCCCTTTGTGTAAAAATACATCACAGCACAAGTAAACAACAGAACTTGTTCCTTCACAAAGCAGTGGTTCCCACACATCTGTACGTTCAGCACCTAGCTCTGCCCCTGTGCTCAGAACCGATCCATACCTCCATAAATACATACCCTCCCATACAAGGGGACACCTTGCCATCTGCACAACCCTGCAGCCACAAGCAACTCCAACACCCCTCAGTCCTCGAGTCCTGCCACAGGAACCACTCCTCACCCCCTGAAGCACGCTGGCCCCCCAGGGCAGCACAGCCCAAACTGCAGCACATGGCCTGATCAGGGCTTTGCCAGCTGTGCCTAACGCAGAATGACTCACAGCTGCAGAGAGGACGCAGCTCTGTGCTACAACCGGGCAGTTTATTAAATGGCTGCCAGAGACTACAAGGGGCTGTTTTGACCCAGGCAGCATCCTCTGGCTCTGCCTTCCTGAGGTTTGATAGCAGGATACACAGAACAGCTGTGGGCTTAACAAGGCAGTGAGCAGCACTTCTGAACAGTTACTCAAGTGGTTAAGAGGTGTTGCAAATAAGGATGCTAGTGGGTATCAGCATTAATTGCGGCTACGAGAATAAATGAACTGTAGTGATTAGACAAGAAGCTGTTCCTTTGGGAGCAACTTGACCCTTCATCCCAAGCAGTAAATGTGGCACATTTCCCATTTTCATCTGGTTCAGTTCTGCTGGAGCTGCCATATCTCTGAGGTCTGAACAAGGCAAACACTAGCAAGATCATAACAAGACTGAACAATGCCCAAAGCTGGTGGTAGCAGCAGAATTTGAACAGGCTGTGGTCCAAAGCCACCCCATTTTATTCATTCAATATCTGCAGCATCCTGCTATCTAGAACCAAGCATTGTTCCTCTCTTCCCACCCAACCCTGATCCAGGAGAGCTACTCTTATGGAAACACTCTCTTCACAAAGAAGGATGCAATAGCAGGGTCTTCTTCACGCCAAAGGACTTTTTGGTTTCACAGTTCCAGATTGCTTTGCTCCAGTAACTGTTCTCATGCCTGTCAGAAGAGCTATTACTGCAAGTTGTCTAGGTGGCTTTGCCCCACTCATGCCTATTTATCACAGAAGTCTGCAACCTGCCCATCACCTTGGAAACACACTCCACTGCCAGGTTCTCGTGTCCCACCACAGCTACATTCATCTATTATTCACTTAATTTCATGGGGCAATTTGTTAATAATACATTAGGTGGTTTCCAGCAGAGATTCTACTTAAATCCTACATGTTTACTCTACTCTTTCTAATTTAAGCAGTTTTGTACAGAGAAGAGCCCAAGAGGCAGAATCTGAAAACTAACCAAGATTTACAAAAAACTTTCAGAGTTGTGTATCCAGCCAAGGTCTGATTCTGCGCAACAACAGCATTTTGAATTTGGATCACTCATCCCTTGCATCTTGGGATTTTGGTAATAGGTTCCTTCATACTTTCTTCCATAGCATAAATGACAGGAGGGACTGGAGTAAGGAACCAGTCCCAGACTGATGGTTCTCTGGCAGTGAACCTTCGTGGCACAGCACTCAGTAAAAGGAAGACAACACCTAAAACAGAGAGCACAAAAGGGGCTGTGCTTTGCTCCGGCACAGCACTCAGTAAAAGGAAGACAACCCCTAAAAAGAGAGCACAAAAGGGGCTGTGCTTTGCTCCTGGCTACAGCTGTCAGAGAAGCTTTTTGCCCACTGAGTGTACAAGGCAAGATTTATCCCCCAACTACCTTAACCACAATCATAAGAAAAATTTCTAAACCTTGAGAAATAGAAGGCCCAATTCTGCAACTCAGAGACAACAACGATTTTAATGGAAGTGGGGAAAAACAAGGCAGCATCACCATCTCTCAGGTTCCCTGGAGGAGCAAGATCTGAAGCGGGCGTTTGGAGTTATTTTTCAGGCAGGCTGGTGATGGGGAGAAAAGAGACTGAGGAGGAGCAGGGAAACATGGCTCCAGAGCAGACACAGCCTGAGGGAATGGCCCCAGCACTTCCCTGAACAGACACAAACCTGCCTTGCCTATGAGTCCTTCAGAGCCTAGCTTTCCCCCAGACCCAGCAACAAAACAGTTGCTCAGCGCCGTGAGAAAAGCAGCTTCCCGCTCGCCGATGGAGCGCCATTGCATCCTCCAAACCCCTGCACGCCAGGCCCGAGAGCCACAGCCTCTGTATGCACCGACACCACCTCTCCGAGCGGGAAAGGTCTCGCGGGAACTCCCTCCTCCGCGGAGGTGAGGGGACGTGGCGGGTGCGGAGCGCCCTGACTGGAAGCAGGATCACGGAGGGGGTGAGCTGAGGGCGCTTCCCCTCAGCTCTGCGTGGGTCGGTGGCTGGGTGGGGTAGGGCACCCCACACCTTCCGAGCGGGAAACCCTGAGCAGCTGTGAGTAAATCCAGGACATTGCTCGCAGCTTCATCACCTTCCTGCTGCCCGAGAACGCTCCGTACCGGGGTTGCAAGAGGAGTCCCTTCGATCAGCCGCTCCTT